>NW_017307584.1:257258-269307 GCF_000935625.1 Nanorana parkeri | reverse complement strand
CAATACTGTAATGTGTGCCTTACTGTAATCCATGGTTGTTTCCCTTCTCTTTGCTGCTCTTCCTTTTAAATCCGTACCTCTTCTCATGCTGGGCAGAACTTCTGTTTTGCAGCAGACTGCCTTGTCTCTGGAATGGATACACGGTGTCTGTGTGCAGGTTCACAACCTGAGCCAGCACTACAGGAAGAGGCACTCAGCTGCAAAGGGAAGTTCTCCCCCAGCATGAGAAGACATGAGGATTTAAAAGGAAGAGCAGCAAAGAGAAGGGAAACTACCATGGATTACAGTAAGGCGCACATTACAGTATTGGTTTATGTTAAATAATCTGAGGGTTTAATGTCACTTTAAGCTCCAGACCAGATTGTTTCCGGACCCAAAATGCATCCTAATGTATCCCTATGCTATTTCTGGCCTCTGTTGAGCGCAGTGCGTTCCAGACCAGACCAGACCAGAAAAATACTGCATGTCTCATTTTGTCTGGTCTATACCACACTGGAACTGCGGGCTGCTTCACACCATTTTCTGGATCAGATCTGGTCCGGAAAATGTTGTGAACCTGACCTAAGTCAGCAGTACTCGGCCAAAATTCAACAAGTGTATGGTCAGCGTTACCTCTCATTCCGTCCCTTGCTTTCCTTCCAACTCTCCTTCTCCCAGTTTCAGTCTCTGCCTTCCTCTTTCACTGTGTTATGCCCCCCGAGTCCTCATTACCTTAATTTTTCTATTTTGGTTTTGAGACCACCCATGTCCTAATTATTCATTGGCACTGTAAACCCTCTGCTATCAGTACTAAGGGCTCTACCTCCTTCCTTCCTGGGACCCCCACGTGTGGCATCTAGGGCTGCTTGCTTAAAGGAGAACTATGGGGTCAGTGTTTTTCCCCATAGTTCTCCTTGGGGTAACGGGAGGACACAAACTAGTGTCCTCCCGTCACCCTAGGCTCAGTATATAGGGAGCTACAGCTCGCGGTATACTGAGACACCGCACCTGGAGCGGATCCCGACTTAGATGATGGGATCCGCCCAGCTGCGTGAGTGACAGCTGGCTCTTAGGTCGGCTAGAACTATGAGATGAGTGAAAAGCCCCCCCCCCCTCATAGTTCTCCTTTAAGTTCCTCTGTGGCCTATTCCACATTTCAGTAACTACATGGAGATGGGTTTCCTTCACACAACCCTCTTGTTCTTCTATTATTGTTTATACATCTTATATCTCATATATCTTGTCCGATGGAAAATTGTATTATTACTTTGCAGAAAAACTAAAATGTGCAATGATAACATGAATTGCATGAATACATAGTGACCAAATACTGTATAGGAGTGCCTAACAGGAGGCTAAAGCATTGAGAGATCCCCCATCTGTTACTGGGGTAATTCTGCGTCCATGGATTCCAGGCTGATACTCTTACAATATTATGATTATGAGCTTCTCCTTCTGTAATGTTCAGCACCTCTATGGCACTGTGAACAGTATTAATTGAAGTGAGGCTCCACCCTTACATACCGTATTTCGCGTTCTATAAGGCGCTCCGGACGGTAGGACGCAGTGCTTCTGTGACAGGAATACTGTGACAGAAGCTGCAGTTGGTGACCGCTGGGACAGGTGGCGCTGTCTCAGTAATCGCACAGCAGACGAAGAACGACCTTCTTCATCTGCTCAAGGGGCTCTATTGTGAGCTCCTCTGGGGGACAGTGGTCACGGGCCCACAGAGGAGCGGGGGTCCCCGAAAACCATGGCGGGAGGCGGACACCCTTACATTCCGTATTTCGCGCTCTATAAGGCGCTCCGGACGATAGGACGCAGTGCTTCTGTGACAGGAATACTGTGACAGAAGCTGCAGTTAGTGACCGCTGGGACAGGTGGCGCTGTCTCAGTAATCGCACAGCAGACGAAGAACGACCTTCTTCATCTGCTCAAGGGGCTCTATGGTGAGCTCCTATGGGGGACCGTGGAGGAGCGGGGGTCCCCGGAAACCATGGCGGGAGGCGGACACGATTGCCTCCGCCGGTCGATTTAATACAAGTGATCTAATTGGATCACTTGTATTAAACGAGCAGCGGCTCCCACTATACATTCAGCTCTGCTTGTCCGGAGCAGGGCTGAATGTACAAAAATCTACTCGCCCGGCGCCCGAAACTGCATGTCCCGTGCGTCGTGCAATAGGGGAAAAAAAAAAGTGCGTCTTATGGAGCAAAATATACGGTATATAGGAGGTGTCATTCCTCATTTGTTTTGAGGACTTTATACCAGACCTGTGAAGTTACTTGCTTTGGTCCAATTTGTACAATGTCTCCTTTTTTCTTCTCCAGCTCCTGTGGAGGGGAAGCCAGACAAGGGTCCTTCAGAAGCAGCGGAGACTCCAGGAACAGGGAAGACGCCCTCTAGGATGGTGACCAGACTACGGAACCCGGACAGCAAGTTAAGTCTGTTGAAGAATCACCAGTGCATTGCTGCAGCCCATGAAGCTAATAAGATTTTTAAGGATGGCAGAGAGGTTTGTGTTTTTGTGTCGGCCATCTTGATCCAGCTGCGCTTAATGGACTGACTCTAACCTCCACCCATCTCTCTGGTTCTCTTCTGGTGTCATCTGAGTGAATGGGCCTAGGCCCACTCTTATCTTTTTTTTTTAAGTTTTGATTCCCTGTTTTCTAGTTTCTGGATTTTCCCAAATGTCCCCAACGTGTATTGCCTTGGGTGGTGGAGGATTCTTTCCAGAATGGAGGTTGGAGAACTGTAACTTTGACTACTTCTACCTTCTCTCTTGCATCTTCTGCTCATTTACCAGAATGTTGCCTGCAGTGCATCAGGGAAGCCATCTTAGCCTAGAACAGTGGTGGCGAACCTCGGCACTCCCAGCTGTTTTGGAACTACAAGTCCCATGAGGCATTGCAAGGCTCTGACAGCCACAGACATAACTCCCAGAGGCAGATGCATGTTGGGATTTGTAGTTTTTGGAACAGCTGGAGTGCCAAGGTTCACCACCACTGGCCTAGAGCATGAGTCTCGCATCTTGTACCTGCCTTTAAAAAAAATGTGGTCTTTGAGGGATTGATAAGAATATGTTATTGATGGTAGAATAGGCGATCCGTGCTTTTATCTGTGTTTCGGGGGATTGGAGGGAGTCCCGCACAGATCTGGGCACCGTAGGGTTAACAAGCACCTGTGGTTTTGTATTGAATGGTTGGAGGACAGGCCAGGTATTTCATAGGCCAGGTGTTTATACTTTACATTTATTCCATCACTTTTATAACTTTGTAATATATGTTTATGTATTAAGTCATTTACAGGAAACGCAGGCATTGGTTTAATCCCCCACATACCTTAACGTGTACCTGCGTTTCCTTCGCTCCTGTGCCACTCGGTTCAGCATTACGAACCATACACGGGTGTGGAGGAGCATGTGACTGACACCTTGTGACTGTGCCTGGCCTATCAGCAGTGTCAGATGGGAAGTCCATATTGCTCTGTGGGCTTCAATTCCACAGACACCTGATTTCTGCTGGGCTCGCCTGTTTCTAGTGGCTGAACAGAGTGGGGGGGAAGGAGTGTAAGTATAGTCTGCTGGGGTTGGGGATTTAGGTGCCCCCTCCATTGGTGAAGTACAGGATCACTTTAAGTCATGCGAAGGTATAATAACATTGCACACAGTTATAGGAAGGTATAATAACATTGCACACCGTTATAGGAAGGTATAATAACATTGCACACCGTTATAGGAAGGTATAATAACATTGCACACAGTTATAGGAAGGTATAATAACATTGCACACAGTTATAGGAAGGTATCGCATTGCACACAGTTATAGGAAGGTATAATAACATTGCACACAGTTATAGGAAGGTATAATAACATTGCACACAGTTATAGGAAGGTATAAGAACATTGCACACAGTTATAGGAAGGTATAATAACATTGCACACAGTTATAGGAAGGTATAAGAACATTGCACACAGTTATAGGAAGGTATAATAACATTGCACACAGTTATAGGAAGGTATAATAACATTGCACACAGTTATAGGAAGGTATAATAACATTGCACACAGTTATAGGAAGGTATAATAACATTGCACACAGTTATAGGAAGGTATAATAACATTGCACACAGTTATAGGAAGGTATAATAACATTGCACACAGTTATAGGAAGGTATAATAACATTGCACACAGTTATAGGAAGGTATAATAACATTGCACACAGTTATAGGAAGGTATAATAACATTGCACACAGTTATAGGAAGGTATAATAACATTGCACACAGTTATAGGAAGGTATAATAACATTGCACACAGTTATAGGAAGGTATAAGAACATTGCACACAGTTATAGGAAGGTATCGCATTGCA
Organism: Nanorana parkeri; assembly: GCF_000935625.1. NCBI lineage: Eukaryota > Metazoa > Chordata > Amphibia > Anura > Dicroglossidae > Nanorana > Nanorana parkeri. Next base: position 264,957 of record NW_017307584.1, on the reverse strand, counting down.
CACAGTTATAGGAAGGTATAATAACATTGCACACCGTTTGCATTTCTTTGTGCGGTCTTGCACCAGTCTCTGGCTGCCTGTCACTTTTTCTCTCCAGTGGTGGTACATGGTGGTCTGCTGCAAGATTCACTGATACGTTATCAGTCTGTGTGAGTTTACAAGCCGGTTGCCTGTGAAGGGTGGACAGATCAATGTAGAGTTCTGGTAGCAGATCTTAGATGAGTTTTCTTTCCAGCAGCATTTTTACATCTCGGTGACCCTGCTCATCTTACCATAGATGCTAGCAGCAAGTCTTCAGGGTAGATGAGCTGAAAGCGGGCCACTATATGCCATCCAGCACCCTACCATATGCCATCCAGCACCCTACCATATGCCATCCAGCACCCTACCACATGCCATCCAGCACCCTACCATATGCCATCCAGCACCCTACCATATGCCATCCAGCACCCTACCACATGCCATCCAGCACCCTACCACATGCCATCCAGCACCCTACCACATGCCTACTGCTGGGCGGAAGCCAAGGCTGATTTTAGTTACTTTATTAACTTGCCATGAATTTGCTCTTACAGGTCCTGGTGGTGAATTCCCAAGGGGAGATCTCTCGGCTGAGCACCCGGAAGGAGGTGGTGATGAGGGGCATTCTTGGCACCTATTTCAAACTGGGCCAGGAGGGAAAGTACCGCGTTTATCACAATCAGTACACCACCAACTCGTATGCACTGAACAAGCACCAGCACCGGGAGGACCATGACAAGCGCAGGCATTTGGCCCACAAGTTCTGCATGTCGCCCTCTGGGGAGTTTAAGTGGAACGGCTCCGTGCACGGGTCCAAGGTGCTGACTATATCCACGCTGAGGCTGACCATCGTTCAGCTGGAGAACAATATCCCCACACCTTTCCTGCATCCCAATTGGGCCTCTCACAGGTAATATGCTCAGTGCTGTGAGCCCCGTGCACCTGCGCTGTAAGCATGGAGTATAACGCTGCTTGCTCTTCTCTCTGCAGGTCAAACTGGATCAAGGCTGTCCAGATGTGCAGCAAACCCCGTGAATTTGCACTGGCGCTAGCAATACTGGAGTGTGCTATTAAACCTGTCGTCATGTTGCCGATATGGAAGGATTCTTTGGGCCACACCAGGTAATCATTTTGCTAAAAAGAAAAGAAAAAAATTGACAGTGCGTCATGAGGTCACTTGCTGTAGTAAAGGCCGGTCTAGGTAATGCAGAGCATTTGTACTCTATAGATGGGGCTAGGCTAAACATGGTGACGCAGGAAAGTGCTACCCAGGCAGTCAAAGAATACACAAGCTCCATCAGTGACTCTGCCTAGGCTGTGATGATGTCATCAGTCTGCTGCAGGCAGGAAGAAGCATTTCCTCAGTCTCCCCTCCCCCAGTGATCAGACTACAACATTGTACATTTAGGTCACACGTTGAGAGGCTGCTGTCAGACATTTGTGACCACAGCCAGGAACTGCACAGGCACCGGGATGTACATGATTGTGTCATCCCAGAGGCAGCATGACACTTCAAGAAGTGGAGGGAGAACTTGGATGATGCCTGATCCAAGATGGCTGCTCCTGGTGTCCAATATGGGCGCATTTTCCCGTGTAACCGCTCGGGCGATTCGCGTTTGACCGGCGTCATCTCGCGGAAGCACTTACAGGATGTTGTTTGTCCAGGTTACGGAGGATGACGTCCATGGAAAGAGAAGAGAAAGACAAAGTGAAGAAGAAGGAGCGGAAGCAGGAGGAGGAGGAAACGATGCAGCAGGCTACTTGGGTCAAGTACACATTCCCCATAAAACATCAGGTAGGTGGCCCCGGGGGTTCGGGCTACGGGGGAAGAGTCTGGCTGTGATTACGTATACCGGAACCTTTTCATTTATCTTCTCAGGTATGGAAACAAAAGGGAGAGGAGTACAGGGTCACCGGCTACGGAGGATGGTGCTGGATCAGTAAAACACATGTGCACCGATTTGTAACACGCCTGCCTGGAAACACCAATGCCAACTACAGGAAGGCTTTGGGTAAGGCACAAAAGCATCTTCTGTCCCAATTTTCTATTGTTTCCTCTTTAGTATTTCAGTGAACAGACAGACAAGTCTTTTTATGACTGTGTATGTTTCTCTCTCTCTTTCGGCACTTCTTTCTATAAGTGTATACTGGTCACTGATCTACGCATGCGCAGCTCAATGTTTGGTCTCAGGATGATGTAACTCATGTGCGTATGCGCAGGAGTTACGTTATTCGGGCCTGGCTAATAGAGGCAGAAGGCTCTGAACCTGGCAGAAGGCACAGAGGGTTAAGATTAAGGATGGGCTCGGGCGTGTTCGCAGCTCCACGCGCCGAGCCCGCCAGGAAGCTGACAACGCCAATCACAGGCACTGAGACATTTTCCTGGTCCGCAGCTGCAGAGATCGGGAAATGGCCCGATAACCGCTCATGTCAGTCCCGGGACCTCTTCCTCCAGGACAGGAGGAAGAGGTCCCGGGACTGAAATTAGCGGTTATCGGGATATTAAATATCCTGGTAATCAGCGGTTACCAGGGGCCCCTTCCTCCTGTCCTAGGCCCCCTCCAAGTGGCGGAACTCCAGGGCCGGGGTCGCAGCTTCGATCTCTGCGACCCTGGTAGTTCCGCCACAGGCCACAGCTCCCGCTGATTGTTTACATCCAGCGTCACAAGTCTCACTCTCCTGGCCTTGCCTGTGTGTTACAGCCCAATAGACTTCTAGGCCGAAGCTGAAGGGAGATGGCGGGAAGTAGAGCCCCATAGAAGTCTATGGGGCTGTAGTGTGCAGGCACATCCAGGATGTAAATAAGCAATCACCCAAGTCTCTTGCCATTAAATAGAGGTAAGTGCGCATCAGTGGAGGGTTGTTCAGCTCAGGTCAGGGCAGTGAGGCAAAAAGAAGCGCACTTTTGTATTTTTTTTATGTCACGGGGCATTTTTGTCTAATGTAAACTTGTCATCTTTCCAGAAAACAGCAGTGAAAATGCTGAAATCAAGGAGGAGGTTGATTCCCCCAAGGTAGAGGAGAGTAAACCAGATCCACCACAAGTGAAAGCTGTGAAAAAAGAAGAGGAGGAGGACCAGAGGGACCAAATTAAACAGCAGATTGAGGCCAGCGAGAGGGAACATGCAACAGAGCAGGACACTGGCGCTACAGAGAAAGGTACAAATCCGCCTATCACCCGCCTGTAGGGCAGATTGTCACTGCTCAGATCCTTCTGCTCGCTGTGTTTAGGAGGATGCCAATTCTGAGGGTATTTTACTTTCATTAAACTTGTGGGATCCTCTAGTTCCTCGCTTCTCAACTGGTGGGTCGTGACCCCATGTTCAGTGGGTCGCCACATGCCTTCCCCCTAGCGCAGCACCATCAGTTTTTGTGTGAGCAGCCATTCAAAATATGCTGCCCGACCCTGCGTGTCAGCTTGAGGAGGGCTGGAAGTATGATCAAAAGGGAGCTCCATCCATATGTGCGTTGCTTACAGCTTCCACACGTGCCCTGTAGAGGTGCCTGGACCGGACTGATGTCACATTCTGGCACCCGGCACCTCTACGGATATGGATGGAGCTCCGTCCCAGCACAGCAGCCCATGGACCCCAGGCTGAGGATTCACTCCATAAGGTAGGGAGACTGGGTGGAGCTTAAAAAAAGAATTATCTTTTTTTTTGGTGTGATTGTGTGTGTCAGTGTTTTTGAGGGTCCGTTCACACTAGTACACTGCGTTGATCCCAAAGTCCCATGCGGTTAATGCACTGTACCACCCAGTCGCACCTACTGCGCATTCTGGTGTGGAAGGTGCGTTGCGTTGCCATTAATTCGAATGACACCCCAAACGCACCTCCCGCCCACAGTCCGCCTGCACCCGAACGTCCCGTAATGCAATGCCGTGCATTCCATTGCAGTGCGTCTTGGGTCGCGACTTAATGACCAAGAACAAATGTGGGTCCTGAGGTGCACAGGTTGAGAACCACTGCTCTAGTTAGTGAGATCTTTTCTCTTCAGGGTTGTCACAGAAGCCTACTGAGTAGATTTATACTGATCTTGATTGTGTTCCTACAGACAAAGCAAAAGTCTCTCGTAAGCTCAACCCCCTCCCATTTATTCTGACTTTCACTACAATCCCCCAGTGCGGCTTCTCTGTTTGAGCCGAGAGCCCAAGGGTTGATGATGTCCTCCTTGCGTAGCTCAGTGGGGCGTAGTAGACCTACAGTTGGCAGATGAACATTTTATGCATTCTCTTATTGATGGTGTTCCACATGCCCATCTCTGCCCCAGCATCTCAGTAATTGTCTGCCCAGTGGGATTGTGGACTTTGTTTCAGTAACATTTAACATACTATAGCTTTGGTTTTCACCTTTTTGATTGATTCCACCTCATCTTTACAGATCAAGAAGAATCTGAGCAGGTCAAGGAGGAGCCAATGGAGGTGGAATCATCACCCGGGAAAGATGAAACTTTTCCCGACGCCGATTTAATAAACGTCAGCCTTGGTTTTCAGATGAGGACATGGTATAAAAAGAAGGTAAAAACCTCTCGCCTGGACGGGCTCCTAGAACGGCGAGTCAAACAATTCACGCTTGAAGAAAAGCAGCGGCTTGAGAGACTTAAATTGGGCGGTGCCGCTAAACAGACTGAGGTCGTTGGCTTAAACCAGCAGCCAAGCTTGCCCGAAGGCACCAAACAGAAACCTGAGGTTGATGACGAGTTACGCATTGCTGGCAAACTTGTAGCTAGGAAACTGAATATGGATCTTGCCGATGGTCCTGGGGCAGAAGATGCATCAAAGAGCATTTCTTCTGGTCAGGAACCCGGTGGCAAGCCAAGTACAAGCGATTTAGTGCCTGCGCCGAGTGAACCCAGCAATGCAGTCGATGAAAAGCAGGATGGTGAACGGAGCTCTTCTCAGAGCGTCGACGTTCCCACCGAGACGACAAAAACCAAAGAGGAGAGTCAGAGCAGCGCAGATCAACTCCATGAGAACCGTTCTTCCAGCGCTCCAACAGTTGCGTCCTCATCTACTTCATGCTTGAGCCAAGAAAAAGACCAGGGTGGCCTGGAAAGCCCTCCGTCTGTTCCTTGCGAGCCCACAGCAGAAAAAGACTGTTCAAATTCTGTAAACAATAAGCCGGTCGTGCCTGGAGAAATCAAAAACTCCACTGTGGTCAGGGAGGAGGGTAACTGCAGCAGAGCAGACTCCAGAAGTCAGGAGGTCGCACATTCTGAGCTGGCATCAGAAAACTGTGCAATGGCAGGAACGTCAGACCAAGAAACTTCATGCGACTCCCAGATGGATGGTGCAAGTCGGTCTTCTAATGGAGATCAGGGCAAGGAGAAAAGGACTAATGTTGCACTCAAAGGCTCTGATTTCCGTGACATAAAACGCAATAATGTTCATTCTCAAGAAGGAAAGGCGGAAGTAGCACCGCAAGTCAACGGTAAGGATGTGTTTTTAGGAAAAGGCTCAGGCCAGGGCGTGTGTGATGACCGGCCTGTGCACGAAGCTGAGCCAAATCCAAAAGACGTCTCGGATCATGATGTAAGATTAAAAGAGTCAAAACCGTTCATGAATGGAGATGTGAACATGGAGGGCGTAGAGGACAAAAATGGAGTCGCTGCACCGTTGTCTCCCAGTCAGTGTGAAGACTCAGGGAACACAGAGAAGGAAAGGGTATCCCCAAACTCTGAGAAACATGCTAGCCATGCTAAGAACCTTGAATCGTCTAGTGACTCGGGTGCCCAGGCATTGCGCAATCCTGCTTCTGGTGTAGAGAAGATGGATGCAAGCGACCCTCAAAGAGTCTCTTCTCCTGTCATCTCAGGAGAAGAGTCCAGTCTGAGTAACGATTCTGCCGAGCAGAATGGTTTGCCAGCGGACATAGTCAACGGGGAGGCCAAAATCCATACTGTTGTAACAGAAGTGACTACTACAACTTCAACTGTGTCGACGTCGAGGACTGTTGTGGCGGTGGGCGGTGGAGGGTCTTCTAAGCAGACGACGACGGTTGTATCCTCTACAGAGAACGTCTCTTTATCAAGTACGACCACTACCGTAACTGAAGTTGTGTCGCCGAGTCCCTCTGATAGCGTTGTCTCTGTGCAGGAGCATAGTAAAACTGTGGTTACCACAACCGTGGCAGACTCTGTGACCACCCCTGAGGGGACTCAGTCTTCTTCCATGACCGTGAGCAAGGAGTACACCACCAGGGACCGCGTGCGACTCATGAAGTTCTCCAAGGCCAAGAAGACCAGGTCTGGAACAGCTCTTCCTTCGTACCGGAAGTTTGTCACCAAGAGTAACAAAAAGAGCGTATTCGTCCTACCGCTTGACGATCTGAAGAACATCTCGCGTAAGGGTGGAATCCGAGAGGTTCCTGCATTCAGTTACAATGCTAAGCCTGCACATGATATTTGGCCATATCCTTCTCCACGGCCGACGTTTGGGATAACATGGAGGTATGTACATTTTCTGATTTTAATGGACGTTGTCACCTGGTAGTTCAGTGACAAGTGACGGAACGCCTTTTAGTAATAAAAGCCACAATGGATTTTTCTTTTATATAAATGACGATTGCGACTTATTGTGCGTACGTAACGTATGGTCATTGCTGATGCTGTGTTCTCAGGTACCGGCTTCAAACGGTGAAATCTCTGGCGGGAGTGAGCCTTATGCTACGTCTCCTGTGGGCGAGCTTACGCTGGGATGATATGGCAGCCAAACCCCCTCCTTGGAGTCATGTCTGTGGCTGTGAGAATCTTGCAATGCCTCATGGGATTTGTAGTTCCAGCACAGCTGGAGGGCCCGAGTTTGGCTACCCCTGATCTAGGACGTATATTTACATTTCACAGAATCTTCCGAAACGGAGATCACCACCACTGAAATAATCAAGAGAAGAGATGTTGGCCCGTACGGAATCCGATCCGAGTATTGCGTTAGGAAAATCATTTGCCCGATCGGCGTTCCAGAGGCGCCAAAAGGTAAGCGGGAATCCTCTCCTCCCGATGTTTCTGCAGCTATTTGTGATGCGGCGACAGAAAACATGACGGAATTGTATTATATTGCAGAAACTCCGACCCCACAGAGGAAGGGCCTTCGATCGAGTGCTCTGCGACCCAAAAGGCCTGAAACTCCCAAGCAGACTGGCCCGATCATTCTGGAGACCTGGGTACCCGAGGAGGAACTGGACCTATGGGAGATCAAGTGCTTCTCTGAAAGGTCATTTTCTGCTTTGTACTAAAAGTCGTCTTCTTGTCTTCCTAACCGCTACCTGCCAGTTATCAATGCATCTCCCTCATGCCTTCTCTTCCTGTGGCTGGATTATTATATACACCGAGTGGCCGGATTATTATATACACCGAGTGGCCGGATTATTATATACACCGAGTGGCCGGATTATTATATACACCGAGTGGCCGGATTATTATATACACCGAGTGGCCGGATTATTATATACACCGAGTGGCCGGATTATTATATACACCGAGTGGCCGGATTATTATATACACCGAGTGGCCGGATTATTATATACACCGAGTGGCCGGATTATTATATACACCGAGTGGCCGGATTATTATATACACCGAGTGGCCGGATTATTATATACACCGAGTGGCCGGATTATTATATACACCGAGTGGCCGGATTATTATATACACCGAGTGGCCGGATTATTATATACACCGAGTG
>NW_017307584.1:243330-256750 GCF_000935625.1 Nanorana parkeri | reverse complement strand
GTGTATATAATAATCCGGCCACTCGGTGTATATAATAATCCGGCCACTCGGTGTATATAATAATCCGGCCACTCGGTGTATATAATAATCCGGCCACTCGGTGTATATAATAATCCGGCCACTCGGTGTATATAATAATCCGGCCACTCTGTGTATATAATAATCCGGCCACTCGGTGTATATAATAATCTGGCCACTCGGTGTATACTGGCCCACAAGCATCATGTCTTGCCGTCAGAATTGGTACCCGTCTGTCCTAACCTCTCCCACTTAGCAGATTTTTCGTTTAGCTTTGTTGTCTTGTTCTCTGAATCTTTATCTCCAGTTCTGTGTCCCGTAGTTGCCCCATCATAACATCTCCATGCTTTCTGTCTTTTGTTCATCCCTCCAGGGTGGAGAAGGAGAAGGTCCAGGCTGGTGAGCTGGGGAAGGGCTCTGATCTGAAGAAAGGTGAAGATGGCAAGACTCATATGGAAGCTCAGTTGAAGCAGCAGCGGCTCTCGGCCCAGCAGGTGGGATATAGCGATAGAATAAGAGCATGAACTTTGGATGCTAAACACCATGTTTAATGGCGACCAGTCATTAGAGAATCCCCAAAAACGGTCCAAGACAATTATTGAACTACATGTTCTGTACTATTGATAATTGAATCCATTCATATTAGCAGGGCAGAATTGTAACTCTATTGCTGCAGTGTATTCTATATGTAGTACACGTACAATACACATTCTCAATACACTGCAGCAATAGATTCTTGTTGTTCACACTAACAATTCTAAACATCCCACTTAAGCACAGGCCCCGTCTCACTTACTGGTGCCTGTTTGATCCTTTGTGCCTCACAAGATGCCGAACACACACGTGAGGACGTGGTCGGCGTTGAGCTGGAGAGGAGCGTCGCGTCACGTCACTGCTGCTGCGGTGGGCGACGCTCCAGGTGGAGTCCTAATTTAGGTGGCTGGCGACTGCCCAGAGGACCCCCACCACGCGCGGCACGGCATTTCACCCTTGAAACAGGAATTGGTTGGTGTGTGTAAATTTGCAAGGCTTGCATCTAACTTGGAACAATCTTGTGCCATCAGAAACGCCTGGAACAGCAAAAACAGCAGCCGCTAAGTAGCAGCAGCACCGTCGGCACAACCACCACGGTGAGCGGCACGGTTACCCCGCTTTCCACAGCGCACAAGGTTGTCATGAGCTCCATCTCTAACCCTGTGACTCCCGGGACGAAAATGGTGCTTGCTACAAAGGTCGGGGCTCCCGCCACCGTGTCTTTCCAGCAGGGCAAGAATTTCCACCAGACATTTGCCACTTGGGTCAAGCAAGGACAGACAACATCAGGTATGTCTGAGGTGTAGCAATTATTATTCAGGATATCTGATATGGCTGCAAATCGGCTTTCTGTGTGCACAGCCTCGAGTGGCAACTCCCAATGCAATGACTTGGCATCCCTTAGCCGGCATTGCTTTCCTAAATGTCACTTTATATTCTCACGATCCTCAGAGTAGGAAATTAGGCGGGCTCACCCACGCTCTGCATAGGACTGGAGAGGATAGCGCAGGGAGGGTCTCACCTGCATTGTTGCTCATTGACAGTCCGAGCAGCTTTACCGTGATACAGGAAGCTGTTGCAGCAACACTGTCCAGCTCTGATAGTCATGTGAATCGCACGTCTAGCTGAACACTGTCCAGCTCTGATAGTCATGTGAATCGCACGTCTAGCTGAACACTGTCCAGCTCTGATAGTCATGTGAATCGCACGTCTAGCTGAACACTGTCCAGCTCTGATAGTCATGTGAATCGCACGTCTGGCTGAACACTGTCCAGCTCTGATAGTCATGTGAATCGCACGTCTAGCTGAACACTGTCCAGCTCTGATAGTCATGTGAATCGCACGTCTGGCTGAACACTGTCCAGCTCTGATAGTCATGTGAATCGCACGTCTAGCTGAACACTGTCCAGCTCTGATAGTCATGTGACTCGCACGTCTAGCTGAACACTGTCCAGCTCTGATAGTCATGTGAATCGCACGTCTAGCTGAACACTGTCCAGCTCTGATAGTCATGTGAATCGCACGTCTAGCTGAACACTGTCCAGCTCTGATAGTCATGTGAATCGCACGTCTGGCTGAACACTGTCCAGCTCTGATAGTCATGTGAATCGCACGTCTAGCTGAACACTGTCCAGCTCTGATAGTCATGTGACTCGCACGTCTGGCTGAACACTGTCCAGCTCTGATAGTCATGTGAATCACACGTCTGGCTGAACACTGTCCAGCTCTGATAGTCATGTGAATCGCACGTCTAGCTGAACACTGTCCAGCTCTGATAGTCATGTGACTCGCACGTCTGGCTGAACACTGTCCAGCTCTGATAGTCATGTGAATCACACGTCTGGCTGAACACTGTCCAGCTCTGATAGTCATGTGAATCGCACGTCTAGCTGAACACTGTCCAGCTCTGATAGTCATGTGAATCGCACGTCTGGCTGAACGGATTGTCGAGTCTGTTTGCAGATAAAGCAGTTGACGTGTATATTTAAAATGTGTTTAGATGTTAGTCTGGAGGTTTGACTTTAGCTTATATCCGGAACGTGCTTGTGCAGAGGAGCTTATGAGCACACACACCACTGTCCTTCTAGCCCCAAGCAGATATGTCCCATCCACTTCCTCCATCACCACGCCTGGCCAATCATTCCAGCTCACTGGCAGCCCGGTGTCTGTGGCCGGCAAAGTGCTCACTAAGCTACATCTGCCGGCTAACAGTAAAATCGTAACCCTGAACATGCCCTCCGCGCAGGGAGGGTAAGGGTCTGGGTACATTTTGTGCTTTTCCCTTGCGTATGTTTAATGCTGACGGGTCCTCTTTGTCCTTTTTAGGGTTGGTTCAGGTACAGCAGAAGGTACTGGGAGTCATTCCAACCAGCACGGCCGTACAGCAGACCTACACCACTTTCCAGCCACGAACAGCTACTGTTTCTATCCGTCCCAACAACCTAGGAACCGCAGTGACCACGGCCACCACGCAGCAGGTACTTCATGGTTCAAGGCGTCAGATTTTATTCATGAAAAGCTGGGAGGCTCCGGGCAGCGTAAGAAAGCTTTAAGGTCTCGTTCACACCTAGGCGTATTGCATATGCGCGTCTGTCGATTCGCGGTAAAAAAGTTGCGCGACCGTCGCGCGTTTACGAAGGCTACTTGGCTGTATCCCAATGGAAACGCGCAACAAAACGGCCCCACGTAGTACCTGCACCTTTTCAGGCGTGGGCCGTTTTGTATCGCGTTAGGGACGGGCGGAAATACTCCAAGGTTGGAACCAGACCATTGAATAAAATGGGATTTATATTTTTGAGCGTTTTTGTAGAGCGTTCGTCGAGCGTAGAACGCGCTACAAAACGTTCAGGTGTGAACGAGGGCTAAAATGTGGAAGAATTTGTCTCCCAAATCGATTCTTTGTTTTTCACACACACATACCTGCAGTATATGTACTCTATGCCTGTAGGAGCGTGGTGTCTGGGAAAACTGCACTTTGGTGCCTGTACTCTGCTCCCCGTATTCCTTTTATCTAGGGCTGTGCAAATTAACGATTAATTTCTCGATTAGTCGTTAATCTTTTTGATCGATTAAAATGTTTTTGAAACTTTCTGCACGAGCGCCAGCCAAGGCATCGGCCTATACACATACAGCACAGCAATGAAGTCATACAATGAACTAGGATCACACTAATCCAGCACGTTATTATTCTGAGTTGCCCCACTCAAGCGGCGGCCATATTGAGTGAGTCACGTGAGATTGATAACGTGCTGGATTAGGCCCCGTTCACATATAGCGAATTGTCGCGCGATTTCCGCCGCGCGATATCGCGAGAAGTCGCCGGCCAATGTTATTCAATGGAGCTGTCTTAACTCCATGTCGCGCGTCGCTCGTCGCGGTCGCAAGTCGCTTCTACCGGACCCTTTTTTCTGCGGATTTTGCGCGATTTTGCTTTTTTTCTATGGAGCCCGACGGGGAAGGTCGCGCTACCGTCGCTGGATCGTCGCTGGAACGTCGCCCCGAAAGTCGCGCTATCCCGGCCGTGCGGATCCGCTGCAAAAGGTATGTCGCTAGGTGTGAATGGGGTCTTAGTGTGATCCTAGTTCATTGTATTACTTCATTGCTGCGCTGTATGTGTATAGGCCAATGTAGTTGGATCTGTATGTGCGTTATCATTATTCGAGATTAATTGATTAAAAAGAAATTTGATTAATCGAACACGAAAATTGTTAATCAGTAACAGCCCTACTTTTATCTTTTTCTATCACCTGAAATCAGGAAAAGGAGACAGAACAGACGTAGTTGTTTTCCATTTGCCCTGTTCACACCATACTGCAGTAGTGCGCAGAAAAAGCCATTTTAAAGACATGGTATGAACAAGCCCTTAAGGTGCCCATACACCGTACGATTTTCGTATGCCATCGACTTTTCGTCCGATAATCGTATGTGCGCATTGCAGTGTCCGACCGACAGTACTGTGCAATCGTACGACTTTTGACGATCGAGCATGTTTGATAATTTCGCTAGATCGTACGATTGTCGTAAAGGTTGCTGGCGTTTCCGTCCGTCAAAAGTCGTACGATCTACACTGCGCTTGCGCTAGCGAAAATACGGGAAATCAATTACCGCCTTTCGTGCTTTTCGTTAATTACAGCTAAATTAATCTTGCGATCATCGGGGCAGGATGGGGCCGCCGTACGAAAATCGTCCGACTATTCGATCCTCAGACGAAAAGTTTGTCCGATAATCGTAAGGTGTATGGGCACCTTTAGTGCACGTGCTTTAAACCCTTGGTTCTCAACTGGTGGGTCGTGACCCAATAGTGGGTCACGACCCAGTGTTTACTGGGTCGTCGCATGTCTTCCACTTTTGTAGGTGAGAGGCTCCTCTGCTTCCCCCTAGCGCAGCACTGTCAGTTCTCATGCCAAGCGGCCATTCAAAATATTCCGCCCGGTGCCGTGTGTTAGCTTGAGGTGGGAACGGACGGGGCTATGGCTGCGAGGCAGCTCCATACATACGTGCATTTCTTTACTGCTCCCTCACGTGTCCTGTAGAGGTGCCTGGACCGGGGTGACATCACATTCTGGCTCCCGGCACCTCTTCAGGGCGTGTGAGGGAGCTGTACAAGCAATGCACATATGGATGGAGTTCCGTCACAGTTCAGCCCACACTGGACCCCAGGCTGAGGATCCACCCCAGTTCTCGTAAGGTAGTGAGAGTGGGTGCTGTTTTTGAGGGTCTGTTCACACTAGCACAGTGGGTTAATCGCACGTACCCTGCATTCTGGTGTGGGTGGTGTGTTGGGTTGCCGTTCATTTGAATGGTACCCCAAACACACCTCCCACCCACAGCTTGTATGCCCGCACTGGAACGCGCAGTATCCTAATTTCGTGCATTCCATTGCAGTCCGACTTGGGGTTGCGACTTAATGACCAAGGACAAATGTGGGTCCTAAGGTTACTCTGGTTGAGAACCACTGCTTTAAACTATAGTGATTGATTCACCTGCATTGAATGATTGGTAAATAGCAGATTCATAGCTTTAAAAATCTGCACTTTAGCCTAAGAATACTGGTCTTTGTTGTGACGGACTGCCCTGATACCCCGACTGGATATCTCCATCTTAAGCCTGTTCCCTGGGTGCTGGAACCAGAAGCCAGTGGCTATGGCATGGGGGGGGCTTACTCCAAGAATCAGACAGCACTGACTTTGGAGTGAAACATGAACTGCTTTATTGAAGAAGAGCGCACAGAGTCTATACCTCACAGAATCAGATAAGCATTCATTGTTACATTGAACAGTCCCCTCCCCCAGACAGCCGGGTGCCGCATCGGATTGTCTTAATTAGAGAAGAGCTTATCCCCATCACTCTAAACAATGGTCCCTAGCCTGCTGCCTTTAGAAGAATGGTTCACATCAAGGCAAATAGTGACCGGCTCTCCCTCTAGATAAAATATTAAACTGGAAAACGCACACAAAGTTCTCCGGGGTGCAGCCATCGGGCCACACAGATAAAAACCGATACCTGTGTTTCCTCTTTTGTTATGAAGAACACTTTGATGTAACTCCAGCTTTGTGAAATGATGTTCTCTGGGTAACTTTACACGAAAGGACCTGTGCTGAGTCTTGTTATGTTTCCAGGTGATAACTGCAGGGCCCCAGATCAGGGCTGGGATGACGGTGATCAGGACGCCATCTTTGCAGCAGTCCACTCTTGGGAAACCTATCATGAGGACTCCGCTGCTGGTACAGCAAGGGATCATCCAGTCTGGTAAAGGCTCTCGCATGCTTTCTACATCTGTGTTCTTTGTTCTTCTATTGACTGGCTCTATATCAGCCCGCAGGGGGAGGGAGAGAAACCGATAGATTCACACTGAGGGAAATGGTCAATAATTACTGTGCAGCGTTACAAAGTAAGAAGCCTTCACTGCGATTACCAAATGGACCTTCAGCTTTCCCGTATTTTATTATGAACTATACACATAAATGTCATTTATTAAACATAACCATATATTGATATGCTGGTCAGGATTACATGTCGATGTGAGAGTATTTGAAAGCAGGTGGTAGAATTTTCAAACTCCTCCTCCCTCCTCTACCGGCCATTTTTTTCCCCCCTGTATTTGGCCAGATGTGCAAATCATAGTAATCGTCTTTCTCTTCTCGTTCAGGTCAACCCCAGCAGGTGGTGACGCAGATCATCCGCGGCCAACCTGTTACCACCACTATGCCCATTGGGACCACAGTTTCCAGTGGAGGGCAGAAGGTTGGCACGCCGATGCAGCAGGCCCAGCCACAGGCGACTACCCCGCAGGCTGTTCGACCGCCACAACACGGGCAGGTTAAACTGACCATGGCACAGCTGACCCAGCTCACCCAGCAGCAGGTAAGGGGGCAGACCAGCACATATAGCACCCTGTAGAATCTTTAACGGGTAAAGGCAGCTGGGAATGGAAACCAAATAAAACTGATGCGAGAGCAGACACCGGTGGGCGCCTTACATACCTTGTATCCAGGATAGTCACTCCTGGGTAGCTGATGGGTAGCTGATGGGTCCCTTGCTACTCTCTGTAATGCATGGTAAGTTCTAGAGCAGGGGTAGCAAACCTCCGGCCCCCCAGCTGTGGTGAAACTACAAATCCCATGATGCATCTCTCTTCGGGAGTCATGTCTGTGGCTGTGAGAATCTTGCAATGCCTCGTGGGATTTGTAGTCCCCCCACAGCTGGAGGGCCGGAGGTTTGCTACCCCTGTTCTAGAGCCTTGGTTCTCAACTGGTGGGTCGTGACCCGAAAGTGGGTTGCGATCCCGTTTTCAGTGGGCCGCCGCATGCCTTCCACTTTTCTATGCGAGAGGCTCCGCAGCCTCCCCCTAGCGCAGCACTGCCAGTTCTTTCGCTGAGCAGCCATTCAGAATATGCTGCCAAGTGTAAGCTTGAGGTGGGGTCGGCTGGAGCTATGGACACAAAGGAGCTTCATCCATACATGCATTGCTTAGAGCTCCCTCACGTGTCCTTGTAGAGGTGCCTGGATCAGAGTGGCGTCACGCTTCCAGCACCTCTACAGGGTACAACGGAGTTGTACAAGCAATGCATGTATGGATGGAGCTCCGTCAGAGCCCAGCACTGGACCCCAAGCTCAGGAAGGCACGGATCGCCCACACCGGAACGCACGGTACGCAATGCCGTGCGTTCCTTTGCAGTGCAACTTGGGTCGCCACTTAATGTCTAAGGACAAATGTGGGTCCTGAGGTTACACAGGTTGAGAACCACTACTCTAGAGGACTATCCCACAATGTAATATATAGATCTGTAAGGAGTTTGCATATTCTCCCAGTGCTTGTGTGCTTTCACTCATCCTTGGGAAAGGTAGAGCCTTATCTTTCAGTCACACTCTGTTCTGTCTCTGCTTGATCTAGGGCGGTAACCAGAGCTTGACTGTCGTGGTCCAAGGTCAGGGCCAGACCACCGGGCAGCTGCAGCTCATTCCACAGGGAGTGACCGTCATTCCCACTCCAGGGCAGCAGTTAATGCAGGCCGCAATGCCGAATGGCACCATACAGAGGTTCCTGTTCACTCCGCTTCCACCGGGAACCACGGCTGTCACAGCGGCGGTGATGTCAACCCCTTCTACCACCTCCACAAGTAGGTGCTCAGAATGTTCTTGTGTCAAAATGTATTTCCACTTTTGCAACCAAATTGTGTTAACACCAATTTGTATTTTTGTTGCATGTTCCCAGTCACATTGCATAACTTGAAAAGAATATGTAAAAATTGCTGCTTACAGTTACATTGTCCTAACAAAGGGTTGCAAATCTCAAGGCTTGGGTTGTACATTGTGTGTGGATTTGGGGGGGGGGGGTGTCACATAATGATATATTTTAATGTTATATTGAAATCTTCTGCTCTTGACCTAAATAAGTAAATAAGAACTAATTATCTGGACTTGGATTTTAGGGATATAATACGTGGTTGCATCAGAATTTACTATTATGAATATAAGGAATGTCATCATTCCATATAGTGCGATGTAGTCTTTATTTGCTTTCTTTGATCCTTTACTTAACAGTGACAACAGCCACAACACAGACATCTGCAGGACAGAGCACCCAGGCAGCACCCCCTCCGCTTGCTCTAGCCCAGTCAGGTCTGCTGCAACCATCAACTCCTTCTCCAGATCAGACCACGATTCCACCCCCATCTCAGCCTCCTGTCCCGTCACATCCCTTACCCCACGTCACACCCCAGCATCTGCAAACATCTCAACTGCAGTCTTCTACCCATTCTGAGGAAATCCAGGCGTCAGTCAGCGCTCTACCGCCAGCACTAGAGACACAGCAGCCAGTCACTTCTGTCCAGTCCTCGATGTCAGCAGAGGCAAAGACGTTAGCTGCCCAAGTCCCCGTTCAGGCTTGCTTGCCGCAAGTTGCTGTCCAAATGCCACCCCAGACCTCTTTACATGGCCAAACCCAGCTCGTGAGTCGACCTCCAGTTCAGACTTTGTCGCCTGCGGTCAGCCAGGCACAGGCTTCAATCCAGATGTCCTTGCCGGCATCGTTCCACATTCAGTCCCCGCTTCCTCAGCAACAGCCCATCCAGGCGGTCGCTCATTCGAAACCTCAGTCTATCATGCAGCAAGGCAGTCAAATGACAGTGCAGTCTCCGTCGCGCGCCCAGCTGCAGATCCAACCCACCCAGACTCAGGTGATCACAATGCCGCAGCTCCACCAACAGGTCCAGGTCCTCTCCCACCTTCCGTCACAAGTGGTAGCTCAGATCCAACAAGGAGGCATTGCCCAGCAGATCAAGCTCCAGCTGCCCTTCCAGATCCAGCAGGCGGGGGCGGCGCAGCCCCACCAGATCCAGAATGTGGTGACCGTGCAGGCTTCCAGCGTTCAGGAACACCTGCAGAGGATAAAACAGATCCAGGAACAGCAACAGCTGAAGAAGAAGCAGCAGGAGGTGAAACGTGAGCAAACTCTACAGGGCACCACCAACCAGAGCGAAATCATCCAGAAGCAGGTGAGGAGTTGTCTGATTGCTGTGCAAGGCCACTCACATGAACATATTACTTTTGGCCATATATTGTATTGCTGATGTTTGTGAGAGTATGCCGTCATGTTTCATGCAGATTAAAGGTGAGTCTTATCTGAGTCCTCCTCTGCAGTGGCAGAGTTATGGGTGCCCGGGGCAGAAATTTCCCCCCCCATTATATAAAAATCCACTGGAACTGTACCCCCTACACAAAATTTTTTCACATTTTTTAAATATTAAAGGAGAACTATGAGGGGGGGGAGGGGCTTTTCACTCACAGGTCGGCTCAGTAGATCGGGAGGTGATCTCCACTGCAAATGGGTGGATTTTGGTGTTTTTAAAGTTCCATTTAGAAGAAGAGGCGATTTTGTAGAACTGCACATACCATGCCATCTGCACTCGGCAATGTATGCCTGATAGTGGCCTATAAAGCATGAGAAGTCACTTTTAAAATGTTTCCCAACGCAGGGAATGTTGAACTCGCAGTCTGCCAGTTGTGACTTAGCTGTTTTTGTTTTTTTAAGATGCTTTTTATTGATGCTTTCAGATGTTATTCATATATATACAACCAAGAAAAACACATCAAAATCCAGACAGTGGGCTAACCCGCCCAGAATAATTCACGCAAATGTCATGCAACATACATATTAGGTTTACAACTCCAGAACAGAGAATAAGTTACTGGTTAAATATATATATTGAGTATTTGAGTATTGGTAGGCATGGTAAGTGGTTGCGAGGCGTTTCGGAGAGTGCGGAGGATGTTTGAAGCTCCGGTAAGCTACGGAGCAGTGAGGTTATTTAAACAAAGTCAATATTCGTATTGGCAGAAGAGAGCCAGGGGCCCCAAATTGCGAGAGAAGCGGAGCGGGTTGCACACGCTGTTCGTATGTAAGTTTGTAGAGGGGTAATGTCTGATCCACCAGCCTTTTCCAGTCACCCAGGGAGAGGGCCTTGGGGGTACCCCACGCTAGAATAAAAGCGTGGTATAAAATAAAAGCAGGCGGGGTAATGTTTGAGCACCCGAGGGCAACGGTAACTCATCAAACAGACCCAAGAGGCAGAATGCAGGGTTACATATGTTGGGAAAACCAAGGTTAGCATCGAAGGAAGTTACCTCGGACCAGAAGGTCCGTATGCATGTCCAAAAGGAGTGTAGGAGATCAGCCTCATGACCACGGCGCTTGAAGCAACCTGGGTCGGATCGAAGGCCCATTTTACACAATAGGGAAGGAGTGTGGTATGCCTGATAGAAAAACTTCATCTGCACCAGTCTATCCCTAGAAGCCATCACTGAGGACATGTTTCTGCCACGACTTAGCTGTTTTTATCCGCCAGGTGGTAATGAAACAGAACGCCGTCATCGAGCACCTGAAACAGAAGAAGATTATGACCCCGTTGGAGAGGGAGGAGAATCAGAGGTATGACTTTGTCTTGTCTTTTTAGTTTCTGGTCAGTCTGGCAAGTTTTTTAAAATCTTAATGCGGCATTTTTCTGCTTCCCAGGATGATCGTCTGTAACCAGGTGATTAAATACATCCTGGACAAGATTGACAAAGAGGAGAAGCAGGCGGCTAAGAAGAGGAAGCGGGAGGAGAGCGTGGAGCAGAAGAAGAGCAAGCAGAATGCCAGCCGCCTCTCCGCCCTTCTCTTCAAACACAAAGAGCAGCTGAAGGCCGAGATCCTGAAGAAGAGAGCGCTGCTGGATAAAGATCTGCAGGTTGAGGTCCAGGTGAGACCGGGGGATCTGCTGCACAGGGCTGCTTAGTGTGCAAGCGCTTAGTTCTTTTCTTCATTCTCTCAATGTTTTTTTCAGGAGGAACTGAAGAAAGACCTGAATAAGATTAAGAAAGTGCCGCCCCCCCCTCCTGCGCCCTCCCCACCTCCTCAAGCCACCCACAAGCCAACCCCAACCTCCCCAACGTCTGGCTCCACCAGCCTGTCTTCCCACAAGAGGAAGAGAGAAGAAGAGAAAGAGTCCCCTCCTTCCAAGTCTAAGAAAAAGAAAATGATCTCCACTACCTCAAAAGACTCCAAGAAAGATAACAAGATCTACTGCATCTGCAAGACACCCTACGACGAATCGAAGTGAGTGTTTGTACCCTCTGTCCCTGCTCGTCATTAGTGGGGAGGGGGGTGGGGGAAATGGTGACTGCTGCCTAGACCTTTGTCCTGCAGTTGTCTGTAAACATGAGATGACAGTAGCTTGACTTGGGTGGGAGATCTTCTGTCCGTGGAAGTGTATATATGTAATGCCCTATAATGACAGTCCTTATGGATAAAATACAGATACACTGAAACGTGAGTTTTTGAGGTCCCTGGTGCTGTTCACTGTAGAGTGCTCTGTGTGAGGGCAGCTATGTCATGCATGTCCGGGCACCCTATGAGGGTGGGTGGGGATCATACATGTCCAGGGCACCCTCTGAGGGTGGGTGGGGATCATACATGTCCAGGGCATCCTCTGAGGGTGGGTGGGGGATCATACATGTCCAGGGCACCCTCTGAGGGTGGGTGGGGATCATACATGTCCAGGGCACCCTCTGAGGGTGGGTGGGGGATCATACATGTCCAGGGCACCCTCTGAGGGCGGGTGGGGATCATACATGTCCAGGGCACCCGCTGAGGGCGGCTGGGGAATCATACATGTCCAGGG
The DNA here is from genome assembly GCF_000935625.1 of Nanorana parkeri. Taxonomy (NCBI): domain Eukaryota; kingdom Metazoa; phylum Chordata; class Amphibia; order Anura; family Dicroglossidae; genus Nanorana; species Nanorana parkeri. The sequence continues at coordinate 244,538 of NW_017307584.1, read as the reverse complement.
CACCCGCTGAGGGCGGCTGGGGAATCATACATGTCCAGGGCACCCGCTGAGGGCGGCTGGGGAATCATACATGTCCAGGGCACTCTCTGAGGGCGGCTGGGGAATCAAACATGTCCAGGGCACTCTCTGAGGGCGGGTGGGGATCATACATGTCCAGGGCACTCTCTGAGGGTGGCTGGGGAATCAAACATGTCCAGGGCACTCTCTGAGGGCGGGTGGGGATCATACATGTCCAGGGCACCCGCTGGGGAATCATACATGTCCAGGGCACCCTCTGAGGGCGGCTGGGGAATCATACATGTCCAGGGCACCCTCTGAGGGCCGGTGGGGATCATACATGTCCAGGGCACTCTCTGAGGGCTGCTGGGGAATCAAACATGTCCAGGGCACTCTCTGAGGGCGGGTGGGGATCATACATGTCCAGGGCACCCGCTGGGGAATCATACATGTCCAGGGCACCCTCTGAGGGCCAGTGGGGATCATACATGTCCAGGGCACCCACTGAGGGGGGGCTGGGGAATCATACATGCACCCTCTGAAGGCAGCTGTGCCATGCATGTCTAAGAACCCTCTGAGGGCGACTGTGTCATACATGTCCGAGCATCCTCCCAAAATGGCCGTGTAATACTTTCCCAAGCACCCTGCAAAGTCTCATGTTGAATTTCTCAGTAGCCCGGTCTAGATCACGGCTGACTCGTGTTTCTGTACTACCAGTCCAGCTGAATGCAGCAGTGCCGGTCTCTCTGGATCTGAAGGGTATTAATGTCACTAGATGGCGTCTCATTATGTTTGTTGAAGACATGTAAAGCTGAACTTCAGCCAAATATTATAATTTTTTTGTACTTTTGGATAGAGTTGGGAACAGTCACCACTTCCTCTTCTGATTGGGGATCTCCCATATAGGAACACAGCAGTAAAAGCTTGACAGGCTCAAACCCTTATTTTCCAATCATGACCAGGCCGCCTGTATATCCTTCCAGGATGCGTTACTTCTGGGCTCTGCTTCTCTGTCCTGGACCCCCAGTAATCCTCACTTAGGGGGACACATAAGAGACCATATATCCTCTGATCACCCCAGTGAAGACTAAGGTTGTGGATATTATTAAAGGGAACCTGTCAGTTATGTGCTTCCCTGTCTAAACTGAAGTTCTGAATCCAGCACTGGAGGCTGCCATTGCTGACTTGTGGGACAGCGGTTCCTGTTGTAA
>NW_017307584.1:233066-241910 GCF_000935625.1 Nanorana parkeri | reverse complement strand
TGATATGCTCTGCTCCTGGGAGGGGGGGTTAGGGTGGCAGCCTTGGGTGATGGTGACAGGCTCCCTTCCTGTGAGATGTATATACACATTGATCTGATGGTGTAACTACTTATTGTAATCAGGGACGGATATCTTAGGACAGGAGAAGGTAAGTGAGAGCCACCATCCTGTCTACCATGACGCAATCGTTCCATGTGTGTCCGACGTGTGTGTCACTCCCATTCTTGTTGTGGTATGGGCTCATTTTGTGTCCCGCATGGAGTCTGCAGATCAGAGTTGCCGAGGTCTTTGCCGTGGTGATTGGATTGTAACGGTTCCTTGTCAAGCTTTGAGATATTCTGCCATCACGCCTTCACCTGGTCTAGGAGGCGAATGACAGACGGAGGCGTTTTGATCCTGTCGAGGGTTACGTTTGTACTGGAGACGGCATGTCGGCGTGCTCATCGATCTGAATGAAGCCCACATGCGTGCCTCTTGCATGTGGCTGTGCCTGTCTCCATTCCCGTCCTCATGCCATGCTGGGGGATTTTTGTACCGTGGTGTATGTGGGAGATTCCTGTTTGTAAGCATCCTGTGGTGACTAGACCAAGCATAGGTCCATAGTAGATGGCATGTATAATGGAATAGTCGGCATATCCTAATACTGAGTAGTAGGACCTCTCATAGGTCACTATGCAGTCCAAGCAGAGCGTTGTCTTTTTTGTTGTTGAAGATTTTCCAGTTATTAAAGTGTCAGGGTGTAAGCTTTGCCATCTGACAGTAGGGTCGGGCCAGGCAGGAGCTAGTGAGATAGTGTACCCAGTCTCAGGTTGATGTGAAGAGCCATTCACATTACAGCACACGTTATAAGCGCATGTCATGGTAAAGTACTGCATGCGTGTGTGCTGACGTCCTTGCAGCTATTGCTTAGAAGGCACAGCCCTTCCCCTTTGATTTTTACACCGCAGTTTACTTGGAAGCAGCACAGTGGATCTAAAGAGTAAAAAAGGTGATTCTACTTTTTGCGTGGGCGCCATCCTCTGCGATATGCGTTAGTCTGTAGCCGTGGTGAGACGCATTGGACGTAGATTAGTGTTGGCATCATCGTGGATCTGTGTCACTTGTGAACAGGAGTCATTCATCTCCATTCATTGTAAAGATATATGCCACATCTCCCTGTGTTCTCTGAGGAATGATCGTCCCCCCCTTCATCCCCTGCGATCTGCCATCCATGCCAGCTGTGGCCTGTCCTTTATCATTATGTAGCTGTGACAGTCAGGATGATTTCTCTGCAATGACCCCTGTTGTGTCGTTGTGTTGTGAATGTGTTCTAGGTTCTATATTGGCTGTGAGCTTTGTGCTAACTGGTATCACGGAGATTGTGTTGGCATCACAGAGGCGGAAGCCAAGAAAGTGGATGTGTACATCTGTAATGAGTGTAAACGGTCACAAGAGGGCAGCAGTGAGGAGTTGTATTGTATCTGCAGGACGCCCTATGACGATTCACAGTGAGTTCCCGTGATAACTTCTTATGCACTAACTAGACAGCGCTCGCTGGTCCTGTGCGGTAGATGCTTTGTCTCGTGCCTTACCTTATTAACCCGGCCAGAGCATGCTCTCACCCCTTTCCTGCCAGCTGGTGCAGGTCTGCCAATCCCGGGTCCCCTCTGGTAGTTAAGGATCTTTTATATATGATGCATGTTTTCTGGACTGATAACTTCTAAGCATCATATCTATTATCTGCTTCCTGTCTGGGGAAACAAGCTACGGAATGGCTTCCATCCTCTGGGGGCTTCGGTGGCCTCTGCTGTCTGGCTATGTGTCCTGCCACTCCAGCTGTATCCAGCTTTGTGTAGGGAGCACTGTTCCTGCACCTTAGACGCTCCTTTAGAAATCTTACCATACTTCCTGTACTGTGTTGTGTGTATCTCTCTTCTCTATGCCTGCCGTGTCTTTACTGATGTCTGTTTGGTGTGTGCGCAGATTTTATATCGGCTGCGATCGCTGCCAGAACTGGTACCACGGTCGCTGCGTTGGGATAGTGCAGAGCGAGGCGGAGTTCATAGACGAGTATGTGTGCCCGCAATGCCAGTCCACTGAGGATGCCATGACTGTTCTCAGCCCGCTGACCGATAAGGATTACGAAGGACTGAAACGCTTCCTGAGATCGCTGCAGGTAGGTCCATGACCGTGACGGAGCCATGTTGTTTTGCTCTACTTAGAGGCTGTGATAATGTTAAAGGTGACGACTTGTATGTTCTGGTCCAAAGAAGATTCCCTACCCTGTAGGTCTGAGCCTAGGGGTGACTCTGGACTTCATCTACATTCTCCTATCTGGTCCTCTAAGCTCATCTATGCAAGACTCTCATTTCTGCTGCTGGGTTTGTGTTATCGCCCTGTTGGTCTCAGCATTGCGGCACTATTCGTTAATGGATTCTGAGCCTAGGGGTGACTCTGGACTTCATCTACATTCTCCTATCTGGTCCTCTAAGCTCATCTATGCAAGACTCTCATTTCTGCTGCTGGGTTTGTGTTATCGCCCTGTTGGTCTCAGCATTGCGGCACTATTCGTTAATGGATATTCATAAATGAGTATATTAGGGCTGCGGAAATTAAAGATTCATTTCTCGATTAATCGTTAAACTTTTTGATCAATTTAAAATTATTTTGATCGCTAATGAAAACACTCGCCTCTCCGCCGGCTTCCGGGATGTGGTGATTGGATTGTAACGGTTCCTTGTCAAGCTTTGAGATATTCTGCCATCACGCCTTCACCTGGTCTAGGAGGCGAATGACAGACGGAGGCGTTTTGATCCTGTCGAGGGTTACGTTTGTACTGGAGACGGCATGTCGGCGTGCTCATCGATCTGAATGAAGCCCACATGCGTGCCTCTTGCATGTGGCTGTGCCTGTCTCCATTCCCGTCCTCATGCCATGCTGGGGGATTTTTGTACCGTGGTGTATGTGGGAGATTCCTGTTTGTAAGCATCCTGTGGTGACTAGACCAAGCATAGGTCCATAGTAGATGGCATGTATAATGGAATAGTCGGCATATCCTAATACTGAGTAGTAGGACCTCTCATAGGTCACTATGCAGTCCAAGCAGAGCGTTGTCTTTTTTGTTGTTGAAGATTTTCCAGTTATTAAAGTGTCAGGGTGTAAGCTTTGCCATCTGACAGTAGGGTCGGGCCAGGCAGGAGCTAGTGAGATAGTGTACCCAGTCTCAGGTTGATGTGAAGAGCCATTCACATTACAGCACACGTTATAAGCGCATGTCATGGTAAAGTACTGCATGCGTGTGTGCTGACGTCCTTGCAGCTATTGCTTAGAAGGCACAGCCCTTCCCCTTTGATTTTTACACCGCAGTTTACTTGGAAGCAGCACAGTGGATCTAAAGAGTAAAAAAGGTGATTCTACTTTTTGCGTGGGCGCCATCCTCTGCGATATGCGTTAGTCTGTAGCCGTGGTGAGACGCATTGGACGTAGATTAGTGTTGGCATCATCGTGGATCTGTGTCACTTGTGAACAGGAGTCATTCATCTCCATTCATTGTAAAGATATATGCCACATCTCCCTGTGTTCTCTGAGGAATGATCGTCCCCCCCTTCATCCCCTGCGATCTGCCATCCATGCCAGCTGTGGCCTGTCCTTTATCATTATGTAGCTGTGACAGTCAGGATGATTTCTCTGCAATGACCCCTGTTGTGTCGTTGTGTTGTGAATGTGTTCTAGGTTCTATATTGGCTGTGAGCTTTGTGCTAACTGGTATCACGGAGATTGTGTTGGCATCACAGAGGCGGAAGCCAAGAAAGTGGATGTGTACATCTGTAATGAGTGTAAACGGTCACAAGAGGGCAGCAGTGAGGAGTTGTATTGTATCTGCAGGACGCCCTATGACGATTCACAGTGAGTTCCCGTGATAACTTCTTATGCACTAACTAGACAGCGCTCGCTGGTCCTGTGCGGTAGATGCTTTGTCTCGTGCCTTACCTTATTAACCCGGCCAGAGCATGCTCTCACCCCTTTCCTGCCAGCTGGTGCAGGTCTGCCAATCCCGGGTCCCCTCTGGTAGTTAAGGATCTTTTATATATGATGCATGTTTTCTGGACTGATAACTTCTAAGCATCATATCTATTATCTGCTTCCTGTCTGGGGAAACAAGCTACGGAATGGCTTCCATCCTCTGGGGGCTTCGGTGGCCTCTGCTGTCTGGCTATGTGTCCTGCCACTCCAGCTGTATCCAGCTTTGTGTAGGGAGCACTGTTCCTGCACCTTAGACGCTCCTTTAGAAATCTTACCATACTTCCTGTACTGTGTTGTGTGTATCTCTCTTCTCTATGCCTGCCGTGTCTTTACTGATGTCTGTTTGGTGTGTGCGCAGATTTTATATCGGCTGCGATCGCTGCCAGAACTGGTACCACGGTCGCTGCGTTGGGATAGTGCAGAGCGAGGCGGAGTTCATAGACGAGTATGTGTGCCCGCAATGCCAGTCCACTGAGGATGCCATGACTGTTCTCAGCCCGCTGACCGATAAGGATTACGAAGGACTGAAACGCTTCCTGAGATCGCTGCAGGTAGGTCCATGACCGTGACGGAGCCATGTTGTTTTGCTCTACTTAGAGGCTGTGATAATGTTAAAGGTGACGACTTGTATGTTCTGGTCCAAAGAAGATTCCCTACCCTGTAGGTCTGAGCCTAGGGGTGACTCTGGACTTCATCTACATTCTCCTATCTGGTCCTCTAAGCTCATCTATGCAAGACTCTCATTTCTGCTGCTGGGTTTGTGTTATCGCCCTGTTGGTCTCAGCATTGCGGCACTATTCGTTAATGGATATTCATAAATGAGTATATTAGGGCTGCGGAAATTAAAGATTCATTTCTCGATTAATCGTTAAACTTTTTGATCAATTTAAAATTATTTTGATCGCTAATGAAAACACTCGCCTCTCCGCCGGCTTCCGGGAGTCCCGTCGGCGATCCGGTGACGTCACGGACATCGACGTCACCGGACTCCTCCCCACTTTCCCAAGTGTCTCCGTCGGCTAACGAAGGGAAGGGGGGAGGAGTCAGGTGACGGCTAACGAAGGGAAGGGGGAGGAGTCCGGTGACGGCGATGTCAGGGACGTCACCGGACTCCTCCCCCCTTCGTTAGTCGTCGGAGCCACTTGGGTCGGTGAGTTTGCCCAAGAAACTTAAAGCACGAGCACCAGCCAAGGCATTACCCTATACACATACAGCACAGCGATGAACTATACACATACAGCACAGCGATGAAGTAATAAAATGAACTCGGATCACACTCATCCAGCATGTTATTATTCTGAGTTGCCCCACCCAAGCGGCGGCCATATTGAGTGGGGCACGTGAGATGAATAACGTGCTGGATTAGTGTGATCCTAGTTCATTTTATTACCTCATCGCTGTGCTGTATGTGTATAGGCCGATGTAGTTGGATCTGTATGTGCGTTTATCATTCATCGATTTTAAAAAATTCCATTAATCGAACACGAAAATGTTCATCATTACCAGCCCTAGAGTATAGACTTATATTGTCACATTCCCGCGTCCGTTCTCTTTTCTTGCATCCAGCAGACAAGTCTTCGAACATTTCCCAGTTCTTCTGTTACCTGTCACGGTGGTACATGCCATGGATCTTCAATAAAAGTGACCCTGTCACTAAGATAAAGTGTGCTAAGCAAGCTGTTCCCGTAGAAGAAGAATGTATATTGTTACCTCTCCCGACTGCCATGCCGCACAGTGCTGCTCTGATATTGAGGAATCGTACCCAGGGAAACCAACACTTCTAGGGGCGTCCATCTCTTGGGGTCCCCCGGCAGCTCTCACAGGTATACCCGCTGACTTCCACATTACAAGAGACATTAGTGACATGGAGGTGGACAGGAGAGACCTGTGAGCGCAGCGGGGAATACTCTTTGTGTTGGTTTCTCTGCAGACTTCAGTGGAAGATTGATGGCAGCCGGAGAGGTCACTATCTTCTCTCTTTATTGGCACAGGCAGCTTTGCAGCCATTTATTTTATTTGGACGGGTCACTTTAAACACCATTGGATGACTGGCGTAACCGTCCAGCTTGCTTATTAAAGGAGAACTATGAGGGGGAGGGGGGAATGATTTCCACTCACCTCATAGTTCTAAGCCGACCTGTGACAATGAGACTGTCACAGGTCGGCTCAGTAGATCGGGAGGTGAGCGAACACATACCGGCGTTCGCTCACCTCTCCATCCTGTCACGGCTCTCTGCCATGACAGGGGAGGGGCTGGATTCCCCTCTCCCCGCTCCGATCCCCCAGCGCTGACTGGCGGAACGGACGGGGGAGGGGGCGGGTACAGCTGGCTCGGCCTCTAGATAGGCAGAGCCAGCTGTCAGTCACGCAGCTGGGCGGATCTCGGCACAATTGTCGTGATCCGCTTCAGCTGCGGCGTCTCAGTATACCGCGAGCTGTAGCTCCCTATATACTGAGCCTAGGGTGACGGGAGGACGCTAGTTTGTGTCCTCCTGTGACCCTAAGGAGAACTATGGGGAAAAACACTGACCCCATAGTTCTCCTTTAAATAAACATTGATTTGATTAATTTGGAGTGTTTGGTATTGTTAACACAGGCTGCAAGCATAAAAGAAAATGGCCGCTGTTATGTTCAGCGGGTCACATGATCCACTTCTTTAACCCTCTGTTATCCTTCCTATAGACTCATAAAGAATCCTGGCCCTTCCTGGAGGCTGTTGATCCTGAGGACGCCCCCGATTATTATGCCGTGATCAAGGAACCAATGGGTAAGGACTAGAGACTGTCTCTTTTTTTATTCTGTACCGCTCTGCTACAGGCAACACAGACAGCGTGAAGTGCCGCTGCGTCGTCCTGTAGCAGTGAAATATTATTTGGGGTCTTGGCGTATGAATATCTGTATGCTGGCCTCCTCCTGTCCTGTAATCTGAGGTCCGGGCGTGTTTGTGATCAGGACACGGATTGCTGGCCACGTACAATAGAATTATTATAGACTGCGAGCGCTGAATATGTTTGGAATGGGGCCGGGGCGCCAGCAGCGCTCTTTCTTTTAGCCGCCGTCGTGACGCGAGCCTTGTCTCACGAAAATCGGCGTTTCAGCCGGGGGGAGCGGACGGAGGTCGTGCGAGTTTTGCAGCGCAGTAAAATCATTGGCTGTTTGTTTGTTGTCCGCCTGGGCCAGCACTTTATCACATCACAAGGCCTCGTTCTGAAGGCTGACATTTTATGACTCTCCCCGGGACAGCAGGAAACACAAACACGGGTCTGGAATGTTCCTAACTGCGCCGGCAATTAGTGTTTGCACAGTTGTTCTGCGAGATTTATTAACCTTGTCACATAGACGTGACTGCTGGGGTCAGGCCTCGGCTCTCACAGCACATCTGAAACCTTTATAGTCCAGACATTGGCTTTGATTATAATGGATGATTCCAGGAACTCTGCTATACCTTCCTTGTGTTACCCCCAAAAACTAAAAGTTTGGGTCACACATAGAGAGGACTTAGTAAATCTCATCTGATGGTGCTAAATTCCTGGATAGAGCACTACAAATCCCAGCAATAATACATTATACAGCGCAATGCAGAATACTGCCAGCTATAATGTACTATTGCTGGGATTTGTAGTCCTCTATAGCTGGTGGTATTCTGCATTGCTGTATAATGTATTGCTGGGAGTTGTAGTCCCCTATAGCTGGTGGTATTCTGCATTGCTGTATAATGTATTGCTGGGAGTTGTAGTCCCCTATAGCTGGTGGTATTCTGCATTGCTGTATAATGTATTGCTGGGAGTTGTAGTCCCCTATAGCTGGTGGTATTCTGCATTGCTGTATAATGTATTGCTGGGAGTTGTAGTCCCCTATAGCTGGTGGTATTCTGCATTGCTGTATAATGTATTGCTGGGAGTTGTAGTCCCCTATAGCTGGTGGTATTCTGCATTGCTGTATAATGTATTGCTGGGAGTTGTAGTCCCCTATAGCTGGTGGTATTCTGCATTGCTGTATAATGTATTGATGGGATTTGTAGTCCTCTGTAGCCGGGGCAATTCTGCATTCATTGCTGTATAATTTTACACTTTCCATTTCACTATATTGCACACACCACACTTTTACTTTTTTACTTCCACCGCTCCAAGCTTGCTCCTGTGATGGACTGCAATCTCAATACAAACTAGTAGTCCCATCACTGGAGCCATTTTTAAAAACGTATTTTATTTTTTTATCCGATTAATCGGCTAACTAATCGATTTAGAAAATAATCGTCGGCTGCAGTTCTACTGTTATATTTCGTTTTTTTTGGGTGGAGTTTCACTTATAAGCGCTCCTTCGTGTTCCTGTAATTGGGTTATTTATGCTTTTTCTTTATTTTATCCCGCATGTCACAGACCTGTCCACCATGGAGGAGAGAATCCGCACCCGCTACTACAAGAAACTGACTGAGTTTGTCGCTGACATGACCAAAATATTTGACAATTGCCGCTACTACAACTCCAGCGAGTCGCTATTCTGCAAGAGCGCAGACTCCCTGGAGAAGTTCTTTGTACAGAAGCTGAAAGTGTTTAAAGCCAGCAGGTGAGCGATGGGGGCAGGATGGGGCGGACATTTTTTATAGTTTTTATTTGTCTTCCATAACCGGCATGTAGTCACCAGGCCTTCATTAACAACACGTGACTTCTGGCACATGACGTCCTCCTCCTGCCCTCTGCAATGTCCGCTATCCTAACCCATGTAGTACAAAGGTGACAATCGGTTCACTGATACTGGGCCAGATTGTTTACACAGTGCAGAGAATCCCTTCATAGGCCGCCATTATGACTCCCCCCATCACGGCTACACTCCTCCCACAGA
>NW_017307584.1:232390-232673 GCF_000935625.1 Nanorana parkeri | reverse complement strand
GTTCTTCTGAAAGATTTATATAGAGACAATACAATGAAAGTGCAGTTTCCAGGTCTAATGAAGGCGGGGCTTTGATGATCATGGAGTTGAGCTTTAAAAAAATTTGAATAACTGTAACAAGCCCCCCCCCATCAGTATTTTATATGGTTTGTCCCAACCCCCGCTCACTATCCCTTTTGCTGGACAGCTTGGCTTACTTAAAGGAGAACTATGGGGTTAAGTCTTTCCCCCATAGTTCTCCTTAGGGTAACGGGAGGACACAAACTAGCGTACTCCTGTAACC
>NW_017307584.1:231361-231691 GCF_000935625.1 Nanorana parkeri | reverse complement strand
AGAAGGTGCATGGAATCAAAGGAAAGTCCTTACCTAGTATCTGTGACCTGCCCACAAGTTTTGCAGTGTTCCCCATGATAATGTCATCCGGCCGACGTCGAATGCGTTCATAGCCTCTTGCCCTGCACCTGTCAGCGTCCAGGGTTGTCGGCAGTCGCGGCGCGTGGCTCGTTGCATGCTGCGCTCAGTCATTGTACGCTTCTCTCTTCTCTTGCAGATTGTGATTCTTGTATCCCGGATGTCGGACGTTGTCTCCATCAGCTTGTTTTTATTTTCCCGGCACAAACCCGCCTCCTCCTTCCCCCTTCCCGCCATCTCTCCTCCCCCCAT
>NW_017307584.1:230984-231308 GCF_000935625.1 Nanorana parkeri | reverse complement strand
CCCGCCCGGCAGGCAGCCCCTCGCCCCCCCCCCCCCCCCAATGCCGCTTCGCTCCACACTGTACCTCGGATGCTGGGCCCAAGTGCCTCGCGCTGTCATTCTACGTCCGAATCCGGCGCTCCTTGTACTATATAGTATATATTTTTGTACATAGTTTGGTAAAACTTTGACACTGTTAATATCCATTATCGGCAGCAGTTGTTGTGTAGAACGTTTTCATCACATGAGTTTCCTTTTTTTTATTTTTATGATCTGATCACTAAATGGCTGAAATGTCACATTTTGGTTTACTCATAATGTTTACAGTTGTTTCCAAACTTCTAA
>NW_017307584.1:223294-230972 GCF_000935625.1 Nanorana parkeri | reverse complement strand
TACCGTCCCCTCCCCCTCCTCCTTTTTCCCCCAAATAAGTGGCGATTCAGCGGAGTTTCTTGTACGTGGTACAGAGATGGTGGACACAAGGACAGGAAATGTCATGGAGTTAGGGGAAGCAAACTGTTGTGCGTTCCGCACCGGCTCTCGGCGTCCTCTTTCAAGGTATCTTGTTTGTACACATTTGTCAGAATCAAATTTTTTTTTCTTCTTTTGTATGTAAAACTGAAAATATGGATGTATATGACACAATAAATGGAGACCATCTTCTCCCTAGAGATCTCTACGCTGCGTGTCGCTAATTTACAGAGCACGTGACGTTGTTTACTGTTTGTGTATGTAAATGAGGAAAGAGAAGGTGATGGCTTCCCGGGGGTGGAGGGAAGGGTAGGGCTGGAACACTTGGGGTCGTCTCATTGGTATGATGGTATCTGAACATGGTGTCGAGATTCTGGTCTGGCACCTTCTTCACACCAAAGATGGTGGTATCAGAAGTTGAACAGGGTGTCAAGATTCTGGTCTGGCACCTTCTTCACACCAAAGATGGTGGTATCTCAACGGTGTCAAGCTTGTGGTCTGGAAGCTTCACACCAAAGATGGTGGTATCTGAACAGGGTGTCAAGATTCTGGTCTGGCAGCTTCTCCACACCAAAGATGGGGGTATCTGAACAGGGTGTCAAGATTCTGGTCTGGCACCTTCTTCACACCAAAGATGGTGGTATCAGAAGTTGAACAGGGTGTCAAGATTCTGGTCTGGCAGCTTCTCCACACCAAAGATGGTGGTATGTGAATAGGGTGTCAAGCTTCTGGTCTGGCAGCTTCACACCAAACATGGTGGTATCTCAACAAGGTGTCAAGATTCTGGTCTGGCAGCTTCTCCACACCAAAGATGGTGGTATCTCAACAGGCTTCTGGGTTGTAAAGAGTTTCAACTGTTTCCTTTCTCTTACTAGCAGGTATAGGTAGGAGACGGCAAATCCTAGAAGACTCTGACTTGGCCCAATGGTACAGGTGAGATTATTGCGAAGCGAGGTAGTATAAATGAAAGCCAGGGAACGTCAGTCCTCCGCTATTCAAGGGGCAGCACCACCGTCTCCTAATTAAGCTCGTGTCTCCCCTTACCCCGTAGCACATAGAGGATCTTGGGAAGATGCGCCATTTTAACCAGATTCAGTCTACCCATCACACCATGGGGCAGCCGTGACCATATTTGAGTTTTAGTTTTAAATAATTGGATAAGAAGTGCAAAATGTAATTTAACAACCTCGGATAGGGATCTAGATATCTGTATGCCTAGGTAAGTGAGGACAGAAGTCCTAGCTTAGAGGAAGGGTAGGGGGAAGGCAGTCAAGGCATAGGATCTGGGATTTGGACTAGTTAATAGGCAATCCTGAGTGCTGACCATATTCAGTGATCACCTCTAGGGCCAAGTCAAGGGAAGCCCCGGGGTCTGCCAAATACAACAGGATATCACCCGCCTATAGACTTATCTTTTCCTCGAAGTCTCCAACCCACAGACCCGCCATGGCAGAGTGTGCTCTGATCCGTATAGCTAGGGGTTCCTCATCTGCCTATAGACTTATCTTTTCCTCGAAGTATTCAACCCACAGACCCGTCATGGCAGAGTGTGCTCTGATCCGTATAGCTAGGGGTTCCTCATCTGCCTATAGACTTATCTTTTCCTCGAAGTATTCAACCCACAGACCCGTCATGGCAGAGTGTGCTCTGATCCGTATAGCTAGGGGTTCCTCATCTGCCTATAGACTTATCTTTTCCTCGAAGTATTCAACCCACAGACCCGTCATGGCAGAGTGTGCTCTGATCCGTATAGCTAGGGGTTCCTCACCCGCCTATAGATTTATCTTTTCCTCGAAGTCTCCAACCCACATACCCGCCATGGCAGAGTTTGCTCTGATCCGTATAGCTAAGGGGTTCCTCACCCGCCTATAGACTTATCTTTTCCTCGAAGTATCCAACCCACAGACCCGCCATGGCAGAGTGTGCTCTGATCCGTATAGGAAAGGAAAATTACCGATGGGTAAGTGTACAATTTTCCGTTTTCCTGACGCCAATACATGGCAGCATACAATGGGTATGGCTCCGCCCCAGCCATTGTATGCTGCCATGTATTGGCGTCAGGAAAGGAAAATTACCGATAGGTAAGTATACAATTTTCCGCTTTTTCTCCTTCTCTAATGTCACTTTGCTGCAACGAATGAAACGAATAAGAAACCGAACGAACTACCGCTAACGAATCTCGGAAAGGGAAATTCGGATTCGTTTGCATTCGTTATATCTGTAATTCGGATACATCGGAACGGAACAAATCGCACGTGTCTACTGGTGATTAATTGCTGTTTGTATTTTGTTACTTCCTGTCTCACTGATAATGGTGACCGGGACAAAAAAAAGGTAAAATATCCACAAAAACAATAAAAAAATCTATATATTGATATATGACAGGAAAAAACTTTGCTAAGGAGCTTTCAATTGTTTTGTTAAATCTTAAATATGATCTCTTTAATGTACAAATATTCCCATTCTGGATAATGACACAATCTGAACATAAGACTGTAATGGGAAGGGAGACATCGTTATATGAAGTGTATATAGCACAGTTACTGCGTCTGAACATTAACCGTGACCACGCCCCCTCTGGATAGGAAATCGTTAAAGCGCCTCTTCCATAACAACGTTTCCCAGTCTGTGATGGCTGGAGAATCTTCGTATCATCCACTGTAGGGACCTGCGGTGGAATGTCCGCGGGTCGTAGTGGCTTCTGTACAATAATGGCGGGATTGCGCTGTCTGCCGGTAAGCCGCGGCGTCTTCGTATATCACTTGCACTTGGAATGGGCGGCTGCCAGAACCTTGCGATCTTTTTTCCGGTTGTATCGCCGTACCAAGCCGCCGCTGCTGGTCACAAGTCCGTCTCCCGCCCTTAGCCGCCCGCTGACCGTCCTCTGAATGGAAGGCGGTAACTCCATGCGCTTGTGGAAAATCCGCCCCATGATGATGTACCGGCCTCCTGATCACAAGAGATGAAACATTGGGAAGTGATTAGAGCGGGAAGAACCCCCGTCCAGAGCAACCAAACAAATCATCAGAAATCCAGACCTGATGGCGGGAATGTCATGGACGATGGATCGATCGGGAGAATCTCCATTCCACATCCTCGCAGGATTTTTAGCTTCTGGATTGCAATTTTGACACAACATGGAATTAAAGGAGAACTATGAGGTGAGTGATTTCCAGTCGGCCTCGCAGTTCTAGCCGACCTGTGACAATGAAACTGTCACACGTCGGCTCAATAGATTGGGAAGTGAGCGAACACATACCGTCGCTCGCTCACTTCTCGATCCTGTCCCTGCAGAGAGCTGTGACTGTCACTCACGACTTCCTGCAGGGATTCCCCACTCCGCTCCTCCACACAGTGCTGACTGGCGGAACGGACGGGGGAGGGGGCGGGTACAGCTGGCTCTGCCACTAGATAGGCAGAGCCAGCTGTCAATCACGCAGCTGGGTGGATCCAGACAGTAATGTCGGGATCCGCCCCGGCTGTGGCGGTCTCAGTGTAGCTCGCGGTATACTGAGCTTTGGGTCGCGGGAGGACGCTAATTTGTGTCCTCCCGTAACCCTTAGGAGAACTATGGGGAAATGCCCTGACCTCATAGTTCTCCTTTAATAGTGTGTTTACCCCATAGACCTGTCATGTGACTGGCCAACTTTAAGGACAAAGCATTCAGATTTGGACATGACGCTCTTATCAGCAGATTGGTTCCAAATCAGCCGATGTGATTTGTCTGGATTTGTTTTCTCATTTTGTCTCTCATAGTTGAGGTCTACCTATGATGCCAATTACAGGTCTCTCTCATCTTTTTAAGTGGGAGAACTTGCACAATTGGTGGCTGACTAAATACTTTTTTGCCCCACTGTATGTACCGAGCTGGACATGGACCACAGTAGGAATGCAGGTGAAACCTTTGATTTGGTAAACGGAACCTGTTTTCCATGCCTGAGTGTTTCCAAGGGCTTGCACCTCCAAATACATTCACTTTGCCCCACAAAGGATATTATCACCTCCATTTTCTACTATGTTCTTATGGGATCAGCAATCATTGATCCTCTTTAAAGTGTAACACTAGAAGGTTTCCCATTGGGGATTTCTAGTCTCTATCACTGTGGTCACCTGGTCAGCGTTGTGGGGCTTCCTTTAAGATTATGATGTTCCTGATAGGCTGAACACCACATATCCAATGACACAGCATATGAGAATGGGTTAGAGAAGCATTAGACATGACCGCCATTGTACAGTTCCCTTTCTTCTATAACACAAAGTTAAAGGGGAACCCCGATGGCTTACATCACGCCCTGCCTCCAATGCAGCTGACAGAAATGAATGCATCTATACCAATCATCCGAGGGTCTTCTGTCCAGTCCAGTCATGTCAAGGGTCTCTGCAGTGGTAGGTGACCCTGAAGCCTGCTGTGAATGTCTCTCACATAATGGCATCAGTGCCATTTGGATCAGTGAGCCAAGGCTGCTGTAATGACACACCTCCCCCCCAGGGGGAGTGTCCATGACAGCCTGGGGTCACAGGAAGTAGAATGCACGAGCGTGGGCCTCATTCTGCCTAGAAGACTCATAGCATCCAGTGATGGACAGGTATAACTGTAGGGAGCAGCGGCAGATTGGAGGTGAGTATGGTGGCGGAATAGCTTATTTTATTGTCATTTCTAATTGGCTTACAGGGCTATTCACAGAAAGGGGTGAAGAGTTTGGAGGAGGAAGGAGGAGAAGGGAACTATCTAGGACAACATCGCTGAACTGGAAAGTGAGCTGAATTGGATAATTTTTCCACATCGGCGATGTTGTCCTAGATTGTTCCCTTCTCCAAACTCTTCACCCTTTCGTGAATAACCCTGATAGTGTTCTCGGTTTTGTTGCGGCGGGGTGTTAGGCTGCGCTAGCTACCGATGAAAAGTAGAAAGCTTAGACTTGACTAAACTTGGTGTCACGGCTGGAATAATGGGCCAGGTGTGGAACCCCTTGGCAGGGACGAATAATGTCCAGAAAGCGCAGTACAAAAGTATAATCCAGTCGGGTAGTCAGGTCTAGTTCCGGGTCGTGGCGGGCAGCAGGAATCGTAGGATCGAAGGGTCAAGCAAAAGGGTCGGTAGCCGGGAAGTCAGATCAAACAACAGGTTCACAGGAGGGAGCTGGGTGTTCACCATGAGGTAGAATAACTCAGCAATGAGTCAAGGCTCTGACCAGCTTTAAATACACAGGGAACCCAGGACCGCCCCCTGGCTGCCGGGGCAACCAGGAAGCTTCCCCAGTCAGAGTCCAATCACAAGGCTGAGGGCAAGTGGTGAAGGCGGAAGTCCTCCCCCAGCCTGAGTAGCACCTGTGGCTTGGAATGGCGCAGGCGCACTACGCGCACACGTCCGCGCCTTCCCCACCCGGCGCGCGACTTGCGCAAGCGCACTGGCCACACCAGCGCCAGATGCCCTGACGGGGGGAGGAGGAGCTACCTGTGCCCGATGCCCGCGCCTGCGAACCTGACAAGGGGGCTATCCAGTGGGTCCCTGACACTTGGAAATAAATGCATTCTTTCTTCAGGTCAGCTCCATGGACATGGGGTTAGTCTTTACCGTACATGGAATTGTTTCGGATGCGTATGGAGATGGTTAAAGGAAGTGATGTACCTGGGTTTTAGGAAGAAATAATCTGATAGGTGTAGAAAAGATTGGACAGGAAGACGAGAATTGTGCAGTGTGTTCTCACCGAGTTTGAAGTCCAGGCAGGACTTGGGGCAGTTTAAATGGTCTACAGCCAAGACTTTGACCCTGAAGAAAAAGCCGTCCGGCGTTATGTAGAGACGATTGATCTTGTATAGCCCGCCGCTGTTCACCAGTATGGTAAGAAGCTGGATCCCTTTGCCAAGGGTGTCTATGTCATGTACAATCCCATTCACCGCTGTAAGATGAGAGAACACACATATCAACCACTATAATGGGCGATTACCAACCTCCATCTGGTCTGGAATTCTGGGGTTTATCTCAGAAACATTTCGGTCTACTTACCAAAGTCACTGTTACAATACGCGTCCCTTTCATCTCTGTTTTTCTGGCAGTCCAGCTGACAGCTTCTTTCTTTACTCTCAAATTCTACAAAATAAACCCGAGAGAGAGAAGAACATGCGTCAATTCTCCTTCGAAAATCAGGTATCCTAATATGCCCCAAAGCTGGTCACACCATGTCTTTATGGAGCTGGTGTTGTACACAGAGGAACAGAAAAGGGTCTTCACCAAACTGGTCACACCATGTCTATATGGAGCTGGCTTTGTACACAGGGGACAGTCATGGTGGAACAGAAAAGGGTCTTCACCATACTGGTCACTATGGAGCTGGCTTTGTACACAGGGGACATTCATGGGGGAACAGAAAAGGGTCTTCACCAAACTGGTCACACCATGTCTTTATGGAGCTGGCTTTGTACACAGGAGACAGTCATGGTGGGAACAGAAAAGGGTCTTCACCACACTGGTCACACCATGTCTGTATGGAGCTGGCTTTGTACACCGGGGACAGTCATGGTGGAACAGAAAATGGTCTTCACCAAACTGTGACCACAAGGAAGAGCCCAATTGTCTACAATGACTTTGTATGATGTAGGATGAACAGAACCTTCACTGGAGACACCTGAACTCAGTAATATATGGGGGGGGGTCTACATAGCTTTGGCCATATAGTGTATGATGATCTGCTCAGTCAGTTTTCATGAAAGTAGGGGAGAAATATGGAATAAATGGTCACAAGTACAGTGTAGTAGTAAGATGAAGGTACCTTTCCGAAAGCCATGAAAGTGGTAGAGAAGGCTGGACGGTTGGCGGTTGGTCATCCAGGCCGGCTTACTGGAGTTATAAGAAAGTTCTATGAGTTTCTGAAGATTAATCTTGCCTGGCCGATTATGTTCCAGCTCCAGTAATATGTTGGCTCCACCACTGCTGAGCTCGGGCGTGGTGTCGGATTTGGCGGCATGATGGTTACGAGACACAGAAGCCGAATCTAAGTTTCTGCCGTTGAGCAGTTTGTGCGCGTCGGTGAATTCATTCTCCTTAGGACGAGCGGGCAAGACGTTAGTCGGAAGTCTGTTACCGGGGCCAACGCCGTGTTTCCGAAGTCCCGTGTTATTGTCCACGGCCACTTTGGCCTTTGTCTTTTTATCCGGAGCCATCATGGCCGCCTTCCTCTCCTCGGGTGTTATGGGGCGGGTTGCAGAGAGGAGGCCTTGGTTGGGGAATCTGTGTAGAGAGATGGTCCATGGAATGTCCATCTGATCCTCCCATTGACTTCTAGGCGGGTTCCTTTCCAGGTTCCACGTTGAGTTCTGACGCTCATCTGTAAGAGAGGACAAAAAAGTGGAAGACTTGTCAAGTGTGTATACGGTGCTGATGTTACCTGGGGGGGGGGTATTTAATCACCACCATGTAAATCTTGAGATAGGTGCTTTGGACCGGTCTGTGGTTGGTCCATTGATGGTCCAATTTCGGGAACTGTGACTACAAGTTCAACAAGTGAACGTTGAAGGAATTTTTTCCTTTATCTCAGATAGTGTGGAGGACTTCAACCCCCGTTTAAGCCTTTGTTACCATCTGTCCCCGTTAGGGGTACCC
>NW_017307584.1:222877-223195 GCF_000935625.1 Nanorana parkeri | reverse complement strand
TCCCCCCTGCCCCCCTGGGGGGTCCCCCCCCCCCCTCTCTATCTGTACTGGTGACCGTTGTCACCAAGGCAGGAAGTAACGGGAACTCTGAAATGGTAGAGTTGTCACCATTGGACGATCCCCCCCACCACCCCTCTATTCCGGTTCTGGTGTTAGGAAAATTAGCCTTCCCTTGGAAGTTTCCTCTAACTTCCTGTGTGGGGGTCTCTGAGGCAGGAAGTGGAGGAGGATATCTCAGCAGCTTCACATTGACATTGTTCCTTCTCCAACAAATAATAAAACGTTCTGGTTATTTGCCGTCCCGGTGGTGAGGGGGGG
>NW_017307584.1:222459-222844 GCF_000935625.1 Nanorana parkeri | reverse complement strand
CGCTCCATTGTCGTACACTCCGAGGCGGTGTGGGGGTGGGGGTCACCTCTGCTCTGGCCCGGCGAGTGTTAATGAGAGCGCTGGGTTACCAGGCAGATTGGGAATGGTTTGCCTGTTGGGGGGTCTTCTATTGTGCGCTGTGTGTTGGAGGTTTCCGTGGCTCTCTGAATGGCCCCCTGGAAACAGAGCCAACATTCAGCTGCCTGAATAGGAGCGCGGCGGAGAGCACACATGATAAATGACGCTTCTGTCCCGTGTGTACTCTCTGCTGACACCGAGCAGCGAAATACCTGAAAGGAGGTCAGCCCGCCCCATCGTACAAGCCGGCACCATGTTTATTACCAGCGGGGTCCCCCCCCCCCCAGACACGGGCGCCGCCAGCCCG
>NW_017307584.1:220455-221839 GCF_000935625.1 Nanorana parkeri | reverse complement strand
CCGGCACCATGGTTATTACCAGCGGGGTCCCCCCCCCCCAGAGACAGAGCGCTGCCAGCCTGACAAATCACATATCTCTGCAGAACATTGCTCCATCCCATCTCTCCCCTGACAGATCCGTATTGATATATCCTGCAGATTATTCCACCACTGACCCCTCTATAGATCTGCAGAACATTGCTCCGTCCCATCTCCCTCCTGACAGATCCGTACTAATATATTCTGCAGAGTATTCCATCACTGACCCCTCTATAGATCTGCAGAGCATTGCTCCATCCCATCTCCTCCTGACAGATCCATATTGATATATTCTGCAGATGATTCCATCACTGACCCCTCTATAGATCTGCAGAACATTGCTCCATCCCATCTCTCCCCTGACAGATCCGTATTGATATATCCTGCAGATTATTCCATCACTGCCCCCTCTAGAGATCTGCAGAACATTGCTCCATCCCATCTCTCCCCTGACAGATCCGTATTGATATATCCTGCAGATTATTCCATCACTGCCCCCTCTAGAGATCTGCAGAACATTGCTCCATCCCATCTCCCCCCTGACAGATCGGTACTAATATTCTGCAGATTATTCCATCACTGACCCCTCTATAGATCTGCAGAACATTGCTCCATCTCCCCCCTGACAGATCCGTATTGATATATTCTGCAGATGATTCCATCACTGACCCCTCTACAGATCTGCAGAGCATTGTCACCTACCTGCAGGATGAACACTAACCATTCTGGGACTTGTAGTCCTCCGGTATTTGCACACGGCTGTAAATGACGTGAGAGGTGCTGGGACTTGTGGTTCCTCAGCATCCCGCCATGACATCAGAGGCTCTGATAAAGTACGAGATCACCTTCTCTCCCGGAGTTTCTCCAGTAATGAACGACGACTTCTGGGCGACCGTTCCATTTTTATACTGCTCTTCACTTCTGATGACGTTTTATAAATGGCTCCGGCTGTAACCTCGGGTAGCGGGACGTTGTCGTCCTTCCCTCTCAGGTGCAGGCTGGTGTGTATTGTATACAGGAAGTGACACCCATCTATATACTATGACATCATAGAGTGTCGCAGGCGACGGAGCGCTCACTCTTCTATGTTTCTATGTCATCGGGCTGTGAGTGAGTGGAGAGCACTTACCTCTGGTGGCGGGGGTGGTCCTGGCAGTGAGGGTGGCGGTGGTGGTCCTGGCAGTGAGGGTGACGGTGGTGGTCCTGGCAGTGAGGGTGACGCACAGGACGAGGATGCGCAGAGCTGCCGGGGTCATACCAGCCGAGAAGAGATCCATGGCTGAGTGTGGCTCTGCCTGTCCGCTGTCCTCCCAGACTCATGCTAATGAGGGGCGTCCGTGGGGGGGATCATGAATGAGGAATGAGC
>NW_017307584.1:218056-220435 GCF_000935625.1 Nanorana parkeri | reverse complement strand
TGAAGGGGGGTGATGTCACCGTATCATATATCTGGAGGGGGGTGATGTCACCGTATCATATATCTGGAGGGGGGTGATGTCACCGTATCATATATCTGGAGGGGGGTGATGTCACCGTATCATATATCTGGAGGGGGGTGATGTCACCGTATCATATATCTGAAGGGGGGTGATGTCACCGTATCATATATCTGGAGGGGGGTGATGTCACCGTATCATATATCTGGAGGGGGGTGATGTCACCGTATCATATATCTGGAGGGGGGTGATGTCACCGTATCATATATCTGGAGGGGGGTGATGTCACCGTATCATATATCTGGAGGGCGGTGATGTCACCGTATGATATATCTGGAGGGCGGTGATGTCACCGTATGATATATCTGGAGGGGGGTGATGTCACCGTATCATATATCTGGAGGGCGGAATGTCACTGTATAATATATCTGGAGGGCGGAATGTCACTGTATAATAGTGACTATTTAGAGGTAAGTTGCATAATCCATCAGGTGGTCATTGTCTGCTCCTTGTGTGGACAGGATACAATGTAATGACACTCTCCCCAGCCATAGATACATGAAGTTACTTCGTTGCTATGGGTAACACGTGTCAGTCTCCGTGTCCCAGCACAGCCCGGTGTGGCTCTGGGTCCATCTGGTGGCCGAGGCTGGGATTGCAGCCTGTGTCTGTATTGAGTCAGATCCTCGCCAGTGACGTCATCTGCGATAAAGTTACAATGTATCATAGTGGAAGTGTTTCCTCCATCATGTGTAGCGAATAGGAAATCAATGAACTCATTTGGATACTACAATGAAAACATTCCGGATCTGCGGGCTGGTGGCGCTCTCCTACAGAAATGACAGACGGTACATAAATCGGCGACGATGCCGGGTGTTTGGGCGGATATTTTCGCACGTCTCACGGTGAATCCCGTTCGGGGAACCCCGTCCAAGTCTCGGAGACAATTTACAAAACGGATGTAGGAGCGACCCAGATGGGACTCGAACCCACAATCCCCAGCTCCGGAGGCTGATGCCTTATCCATTAGGCCACTGGGTCACTGCATGTTTGCCAGCCCCAGCAACGTCTCTTACGGCTGGCGAATCACTAAGCGCTCTGTGGACCCCGCCCAGATGCATTTTTTAGCCAATCAGCTCCGTCGTTATGGCAACAGCAGCGCAGGAGGCGGGAAACACACCACAGGTTGGAGGTGACGCGGGCGGCCATCTTGTTTCCTCACACAGAGAACATGGCTGATTGAGCTCAGTATGTGACTACAAATAATAACGTTTTATTTTCATTCTAGCTTTAAATAGAGTGTACGGGAACGCCTGACATATTCTTATGTCATGTCCTCCGGGGTCCCCCATCTCCCAGGGTGGACCCCCTTATGTAATGTGCATGTGCACCCCCCTACTGGCATTGATGGGTAGAGGAACCCTGATGTCAGCTATGACAGGTACTCTTTACGGCTGTTAAGGCATCAAAGTGAACCCGTCATGATAACCTCCTTCGTTCATACTGGCCCCTGGGGGCCCCACAGGAGTCAGTTCCCATATCCCAGAATCCACTGCTGGTCCGTCATTCATTATGGCTCACAATCAGAGAATCTCAGGGGAGATTCATATCATATCACCACCAGTGACAGGTCCTCTTTGGTCACTATTTTGTACAGACACTGGAATAGGAAATTCGTTTGTGACCCCCTGGGCAGATTTCACCTCACGTCCTGTACGGGGGACACCAAGACAGGGACTTAAACTAGAACAGTAAGATGCAGACAGGTTCTGTTAACCATGGACCCGAAGGTTGATGTATGTTTAATACATTTGCGATGAGCCCCGCCCCCTAACAATATCTGTACCTCGCACACACGTGACCGGTTCTCTTTAGTCGTACTCGCTATTCGGGGTTGTCACATGTTGTTGGTGTGGGCGATAGGAGGAGGGGAGTGCGCACAAATCGTCCCGGCAGACGCAGGGTTAATCTCGCGGGAACGCAGCCGGCTTCTTTTAAAGCGCCCAATGAGCGTCGTGCTTATCCTCGAACCGGCCAATCAGAGCACGGCTGGGGCGGACATTTAAACCTGGGAGCCGGCAGCACGCCGCACTCGTTGTCCGGCTGGAGGTGAGTGAGCACGTGCTGTGGTTCGGTGCTTGTGATCCGGGTGGTTCTTTACGCTTTTAGCTGAGCTGTGAGTTGGCCACCGGTGTTCTGGTTCCGGTACTGACAGCTGGGTAGTATAGGTTATACTGGGTGGTGTATTTAGATGTGGGGATCACTCTGCGGTTGGGGTCATGTGACAGTTCCTGGTGGTTTGTTGGGTCTCTATATCCCAGTAACTGACACTTCTCTACCAGGGATGGACTGGAATGGGGC
>NW_017307584.1:217665-217969 GCF_000935625.1 Nanorana parkeri | reverse complement strand
GGTGTCCATTGTGTGGGGGTGGTGGTATTGTATGTTGTGTGACT
The DNA here is from genome assembly GCF_000935625.1 of Nanorana parkeri. Classification (NCBI taxonomy): domain Eukaryota; kingdom Metazoa; phylum Chordata; class Amphibia; order Anura; family Dicroglossidae; genus Nanorana; species Nanorana parkeri. The sequence goes on along the minus strand of NW_017307584.1, from coordinate 217,925 downwards.
CCATTGTGATGTAGGTCACTAATGTACGATGGGAGTTGTCTCCTTCTGATCTCCGATGATATTTATGTCTGATGACTGTGGTGGTGACACATTGAGTCATTATATTGTCATCTCTGGGTGTTCAGTGTTATGAGGAATTCATTTTGTAGCAGACTCTCTATGGTATAGTGTGGGGCCAGCCTTGGGGTGGGGTTGGCGGTTGCTGATTTGGGTTCTTGGATAGGTGGTCTGGTGGGAGGGACCCCTTGGCTGGGTATGTG
>NW_017307584.1:214029-217492 GCF_000935625.1 Nanorana parkeri | reverse complement strand
CCCGCCCCGCTATGCTGACTCTAATTCCTGGAAGTGAGCGCCTCTCTGTGTCTACTTTGGGATGAGTCTTCTATGCACACTTAGTTGGGTAGTCTCTTTCCTCTGTTGGGAGGGGGTGGGGGGGGTGTAGTCTCCACCCCAGAGTGAGGCCGGTGCGGAGGGGGCGCTTTATCACTCAGTCTAACGTGTCTGAACTGGGGAAGCTGATGCTGATTAGCTGAAGGGCCTGTAAAGTTAGAGTGCTGCTGATCATTCACAGAACTTCCGGGGCTTTGTCTCATCACCTCACTCAGCTCATTCCTATATTGGGGTTCAGTTGTTAGGGGTGTTATGGACGGGTGTACTGCTATCCTCCTTGAAGGGGAAGATGTATGACGGTTCCCTTGCATGGGCTTGGACCCCCCCCGGGGGATGGTTCCCCCTTGCAGGGGTTGGGACTTCCCCCGGGGGACGGTTCCCCCTTGCAGGGGTTGGGACTTCCCCCGGGGGACGGTTCCCCCTTGCAGGGGTTGGGACTTCCCCCGGGGGACGGTTCCCCCTTGCAGGGGTTGGGACTTCCCCCGGGGGACGGTTCCCCCTTGCAGGGGTTGGGACTTCCCCCGGGGGACGGTTCCCCCTTGCAGGGGTTGGGACTTCCCCCGGGGGACGGTTCCCCCTTGCAGGGGTTGGGACTTCCCCCGGGGGACGGTTCCCCCTTGCAGGGGTTGGGACTTCCCCCGGGGGACGGTTCCCCCTTGCAGGGGTTGGGACTTCCCCCGGGGGACGGTTCCCCCTTGCAGGGGTTGGGACCCCCCCCGGGGGACGGTTCCCCCTTGCAGGGGTTGGGACTTCCCCCGGGGGACGGTTCCCCCTTGCAGGGGTTGGGACCCCCCCCGGGGGACGGTTCCCCCTTGCAGGGGTTGGGACCCCCCCTGGGGGACGGTTCCCCCTTGCAGGGGTTGGGACCCCCTGGGTATTGTCCCGCAGGTATTTTACTAGTGTCTTGGGCTAAAGGTTTCTTCAAATGGCGGCCATTCACAAGCGTCTTATGGTGTCTATCATGTGTTCACATTGTAATGAAATTAAAAGGACCCCAATGGCACCATTTCACCCATGACCGGCTTATTTTAGTGGCGTCACCGGACCAAGGTTCTTGTGTAGCTTAGCTGGATAAGCGTTGTCACCGCCCCTTTTCACATCCCAGTGTCTGTGCCTGAGCAATGGCAGCGTGTGCATACACACCGGAAGCCCCATAGTGACCTCAGCAATGAGAGCTGATAACTAGGAGGTGGCAAGTGAGCCTGGGGGTTGTTGGGTATAAATGACTAGCGCGAACCTTGGCACTCCAGCGGTTTGGGAACTACAAGTCCCATGAGGCATTGCAAGGCTCTGACAGCCACATACATAACTCCCAGAGGCAGATGCATGTTGGGATTTGTAGTTTTGGCACAGCTGGAGTGCCAAGGTTCGCCACCACTGGACTAGAGGGTCTTGCCAGATGTAGTCTTTGCCCTGGATTCCACCACCTCATGAGCCCAGAGATGCCCTGTGATGCCCTTAGCTGTCAGGAGTACTCGGTATAGGTGCCCTAACATTTGCATTTCCTTATTCTGTTCAGACCTATAATGTGCCAAGTCGGGGACTTGCTTATAGTACAAATGTAGGGCAATCGGGAAACTTGAACTTTCAAAAACAATTAATCCTTGTCGACCATTTTATTCACAAGGTAGAAACATTAAAATTAGGGCTGGTAATGATCAAAATTTTCGTGTTCGATTAATCGATGAATGATAACGCACATACAGATCCAACTACATTCCCCTATACACATACAGCACAGCAATGCCCTATACACATACAGCACAGCAATGACCTATACACATACAGCACAGCAATGACCTATACACATACAGCACAGCAATGAGGTAATACAATGAACTAGGATCACACTAATCCAGCACGTTATTCATCTCGCGTGCCCCACTCAATATGGCCGCCGCTTGAGTGGGGCAACTCGGAATAATAACGTGCTGGATGAGTGTGATCCTAGTTCATGTTATTACTTCATTGCTGTGCTGTATGTGTATAGGCCAATGCTGTGCTGTATGTGTATAGGCCAATGCCTGGGCTGGCGCTCGTGCAGAAAGTTTCTTGGGCAAACTCACCGGCCCAAGTGGCTCCGTCGGCTAACGAAGGGGGAGGAGTCTGGTGACGTCACGGAGATCAACGTCACCGGACTCCTCCCCCTTCCCTTAGTTAGCCGTTTCTTGGGAAAACTCAGCCGCCCCAGGGGCTGTCGGCTAACGAAGGGAAGGGGGAGGAGTCCAGTGACGTTTATGTCACGGACATCGTCACCGGACTCCTCCCCCTTCCCCAAGTGGCTCCGTCGGCTAACGAAGGGAAGGGGGGGAGGAGTCCAGTGACGTTGATGTCACCAGATCGCCGCTGGAACTCCCGGAAACTGGCGGAGTGGAGTGTTTTCATTAGCGATTAAAATTATTTTGATCAATAAAGTTTAACGATTAACCGAGAAATGAATCTAATTTCCTCAGCCCTAATTAAAAACTATGAAACCTACATGTAGAATTTTGGTTGACTGTCTCTGTAATTTATAGTGTTCAGTCCCCCTCAGCAGCTCCGCGTGTTTGTGTTGATAACAAAGGGTTAAGTCATGTGCCAGCCGCGCTCGCTCTAACACGATCTGTAACCTTCCCGACAGGTGTGATCTCGTCTACTCGCTGTAACTTCATACTGTGAACATGGCCAACAATGAGAATGCCCGTCTGAACCTCTTCAAGAACAAAGGCAAGGACTGCTTGGTGAGTTGTGTGCCATGGAGGGTAAGCCTGGGTTTGGGATTGAGGGCTCTCTACACAGGCTGCCCCCCCCCCCTTTCTCTGTTTGCAGGAGATGAGACGGAGGAGGATGGAGGTGAATGTGGAGCTGCGCAAGGCCAAGAAAGACGATCAGTTGCTGAAGAGGAGAAATGTCAGTTCTTTCCCAGACGAGCCCACCTCTCCTCTGCAGGAGAAGAACCAAAACGGACAGGTGAGCGTCCAGCACCCTACACAGGCCCACAGCAATCCCTGATTCTAAGGAACGCGGACCAGCTGACAACTGCTATAACTTGGTAGCAGGTTCTTGGTGTTCTAGAGTCACCAGGAAATGCTTCATCTGGAATGCTGTTGTATGCAAATACTGACTTGGAGCAGGAAGTAAGAGCTGGCTCTGCCCTGCCCGTGAATTAGGTCAGATTCAATATAATCGCTTAACCCCTTCATGACTGAGGCCCTTTTTTCCATTTTTGCACCCATGTTATATTCCACATTTTAGGCCTGAAAATAACGTAAAACCCCCCAACATTATATATTTTCTGAATGCCAAGACCCTATAGAATAAAATGGTGGTAGTTGAAAATTTTTATGTTGCGCAATATTAGCGCAACTCCTTATTAAACCCCAAAATTTAGTGACAAATTTAATTA
>NW_017307584.1:202262-213941 GCF_000935625.1 Nanorana parkeri | reverse complement strand
GGGACGCAGAAGCGATCTGGCGACAGGTAAGTCGCCAGGATCGCTTCTGTTGTAAAGCCGACAGTCGGCTCTACAAGTTTAAACAGAGTCCCGGCGGCAAAAGTCACCGGGAGTCTGTTTAAACAGCCCCGATGCTGGCGACGTACACTGTACGTCGTCAGTCACGAAGGGGTTAAAGTGATATTCAAGCCAAATATTTGTTTCCATTTCTCCTTTAAGTAGACACTACTTTGCTGGAGTCTTTTTTTTCTTTTAAAAGTACTTTCCTCGTTCTAGTGTCCCCGCTCTGCTCCCCCCCCCGCCCCCTGCATGGGTGCCACCATCGTTCTAATGGAGGCACTCGTCCCTGCAGCGGCTGTGTGCATCATTAGACACACAGCCCTTTGGCAGGCCACGCCCCTTTGATGGCAGAAGGAGCCTATGGCTCATCTATCAGTATCCTCCCCTGCAACCCGGAAGTTCGGGGTACGGATGATTGATTCGGGACCGGCGGCGGGTACGAGCGCAGCTGAGAGCTAAGTGTGGGGGAGACTGGGGTACAAAGGTCCCGGGCTGTTTTTACTCTAATGCAGAGAATACATTAAGGTAAAAAATGCCCAGACCTTAATACTATAAACTGCAATTTAATTTTATAATACTCTAGAACCTTATATTGGCCTATAACTGTCCCCTGAGAATTATCTGGCTCCTTGATGAGGACGGGGAAGCATGTTTTGTTCTAGCAAAGTCACCTTGGGCTTCCATTGGCTCACAGGTGTGTTAAGGGAGTTCCCTGCTGACCCGTCACCTTGTGGTGTCTGTCAGGGGAATAAGTGCTGAGGGAGGATGTGGCTCTCCTGCAAGCCCCTCAGTGTAATGCTACTAAGCAGGAGTAGATTTCTCAAAGGAGAACTATGAGGAGTGATTGTCACTCAGTCTCATAATCTGAGCCTACGTGTGACAAACTGTCACAGGTTGGCTCAGTAGATCGGGAAGTGGGGGAGCACATACCGTCGCTTGCTCACTTCTCGATCATGTCCCTGCAGAGAGCCGTGACTGTTGCTCACGGCTCCCTGCAGGGATTTCCCCCTCTCCAATCCTCCAGAGCTGACTGGAGGAATGGTTGGGGGAGGGGGCGGGTACAGCTGGCTCTGCCTCTAGATAGGCAGAGCCAGCTGTCAATCATGCAGCATGGTGGATCTTGACAGTTATGTCGGGATCCGTCCCGGCTGCGGCGTCTCAGTATACCGCAAGCTGTAGCTCCCTATATACTGAGCTTTGGGTGACGGGAAGACCATGTTAATGTCCTCCCGTGACCCTTAGGAGAACTATGGGGAAAAGCCCTGACCTCATAGTTCTCCCTTTAGCTTGACACCCCATTAGCCTTTTGCTTATTTAACTTCCTAACATATGGCCTCCTATTTCAGACTTCTTCTCAGTGGACTGTGGAGGAGATTGTCCGTGGGGTGACTAGTGGAAGCCTGGAAGTAGAGCTACAAGCCACACAGGCTGCCCGGTGAGTAGTCTATGGTGATGGTTAAGAAGTTTGATGCATTGCTAGTATATTACATTTCACATTAGCTAGCTCTTTCGTAATGTTCTATTTTTTGGGCTGCCCCCTTTAGCCAGCCCTAGGTGCAATTGATCAATGCTTAACTTGGGTTTTGTCAACTCGACTCTCTTCCACCTTAATTAAAATCTTGTTGCTGTCCTGCTTGCCCCTCAAGGTTGTCAGATCACGTCTACCTGCAGATGCAGCAGTGCCGTCCGTCCGTTTTTTTACTACGGGCGGACGGCAAGAGGTTAAGGGGATATTTCACACTTGTATAAGGTGGTTTCACTGGAACAATGTTTTATTTTCTATACAGGAAGCTGCTTTCTCGGGAACGCGAGCCTCCCATAGACCGTATCATCCAAGCCGGCCTCATCCCGAAACTTGTTACCTTCCTGTGCCGTGAGGATTGCAGCCCTATCCAGTTTGAGGCTTCATGGGCTCTCACCAACATTGCCTCGGGCAACTCTGACCAGACCCGGGCTGTGGTAGAAGGTGGAGCCATTCCTGCCTTCATCTCCCTGCTGGCTTCCCCTCACTCTCACATCTGTGAGCAGGCCGTATGGGCTCTAGGAAACATCGCAGGTAACCTACCAGTACTAAATGGCTTTGTCTACTAGGCAGCTAAGAGGTTCTTGTATTCACATTACCATAATTGTACCTAGAGTTGCATACTCTTCTCCTGAAGCCAGCTGCACTTGAATTTGGATCACTGGCCTTGTGTTGAGGTTATGGGTCTGGTTCTGTCTTGGGCTTCAGCTGCATCAATTTCCATGGTGTTCTCTGGGTTCTCGTGCATTGCCCTTTGCCAAGGAGAGGAAGTGTAGAGCTTGCAGGTCCGAAGACTCTAACCACACCATGTGACCACATTGAGTGGCCTATTGCAATGCACCGACACTCATCAGCTAAATGGTATAGATTGGTATGTTGCTATAGCAACTTGGGCACAAAATCAATTTAATGAAAGGTATCCAAGGATTGCAGCTATTGAAGTGAACTTGCTGTCTCTTCCCTCTGTTCAAAGCGGAGCATCTCTTTAAAAACCATTGCTATTGCTCTACTTTTTGAGGAAAGCCTCGGTCACTCTGGAGGATACCTAGCGTACCTGCGTCACTGGGATGGTCTGTAAGCTTTGTCAATCGAGTGGCTGTGTCCAAAAAGTGCATTATTTTGGGGGAACTTTATCCAGACATTTAGCCCTGAGAAACAGACAATCTATAACTGTGTATGGCAGCCTTTTGGCATATCACGGCGTAGCTGGCCTATTGTGGTATTTATCCTGGGGATGTATGTTGGGGGTTTTCCCCTCCGTATTTATGGCGCTTGATTTTCTTAAATCTTATTTTACTCCTAGGTGATGGATCGGCGTACAGAGACTTGGTCATTAAACATGGGGCTGTGGCTCCTCTGTTGGCTCTACTGGCTGCCCCTGATCTTTCGTCTCTTCCTGTGAGTATATATGCATTTCCTGTTCTGCACCTTTCTGCATAAATGTCCCGTTATATCGGCAAGCCTCTCCACTAGTCTACAATCATGTAGAGATGTTGGGGACATGTAGCTCAGGCCACAGCTATGTACAGAGGAGTTTGATGAAGCTGCACCAGATGCTTGGCTTTACTAAATGAAATCACCAATACAAAAAGCTTAAGTGTATAAAGCTTTCTGTAGCGGATTAGAATGAACTACCAGTAATCTGATTTGTCTGAAGATATCATGTGAAGTGCATGTAGTAGTAATTTCCCCCATTGCTGGAGTTCTGAGGTTGCCTGCTTCTCCACGTCCTCAGAACACTATAACCAGTCATAGTACTGACCCTATATCCTAGTCAGGAGCTTGCATTGTGTAGAAATGTTTTTTGGCTGCTCTGTGTACTCCATGTTGTATAATTTAGAGGGTATAGTGGCTTTATAGGCTAATCGGATGACTTTGCCTCTTCTCTACAGACCGGCTACCTCCGAAACCTCACCTGGACCCTGTCCAACCTGTGCCGCAACAAGAACCCAGCACCCCCTATTGAAGCCATTAAAGAGATCTTGCCCACCTTGGCTCGGCTTCTGCACCACGATGACCGGGAGGTTTTGGCAGACACTTGCTGGGCCATCTCTTACCTGACAGATGGCTCCAATGACCGCATTGATGTGGTGGTGCAAACAGGACTGGTCCCCAGAATTGTGCAGCTGCTGGGGTGCAAAGAGCTAACTATAGTGGTAAGTGGATGGCAGAACTCAAAACTCTAGACACCACTTAGGTCTGCAGGCATTTCTGTTGCTCATTTGCTCCTGTATAAGATGATTGCATGAAGGAAGGGATGACTGCGTCTAGCCTGTGGTCCGGGATTCAGGTTTTTTGTAAGGTTTCTCAAAAGGGTGGCTGCACAATATGGCAGCTACTAAAGTCAAAGTGAATTAATCACAAAGTAATGTTCTGTAGCTTAGACACCATGGCCTGAACTATGTAGGTGACATGTCTGTCTTTCCCTGGCAGACCCCTTGCCTGAGGACAGTAGGAAACATCGTGACAGGCACAGACGAGCAGACGCAAGTGGTCCTTGAATCGGGTGCCTTGGCTGTATTTGCTGAACTCCTCACCCATCCCAAGAACAACATCCAGAAGGAGGCAGCCTGGACTCTGTCTAACATCACGGCCGGGCGACAGGACCAAATCCAGGAGGTGGTGAATCATGAGCTGGTACCTTTCTTGATTGACATCCTGAAGAAGGTAGGTGACCACGTGAGAGTATTGGGTGCTCTTGCTAGCAACTTAAATTGCTTCCTCAACTGAACAGCTATAAATTGTTTACATAATAATGGCTAATATGTAGAAATATAAGATCAAAGCAGAGGCTTCTTAATTAGGGCTGTTACTGATTAAAATTTTCGTGTTCAGTTAATTGAAATTTTTTTAATCGCTTAATTTTGATTTAATGATACGCACATACAGATCCAACTAAATTGGCCTATACATACATACAGCACAGCAATGAAGTCGTAAAATGAACTAGGATCACACTCATCCAGCACGTTATTAATCTCACGTGCCCCACTCATGTCCGCTGCCTGAGTGGGGCAACTCGGAATAATAACGTGCTGGATTAGTGTGATCCTAGTTCATTTTATTACTGCATTGCTGTGCTGTATGTGTATAGGCCGATGCCTTGGCTGGCGCTCGTGCAGAGTTTCTTGGGCAAACTCACCGGCCCAAGTGGCTCCGTCGGCAATGAAGGGAAGGGGGAGGAGTCCGGTGTGACAATGTCCATGATGTCACCGGATCTCCAACGGGACTCCCAGAAGCTGGCAGGAGTATTTTGATTAGCAATAAAAACATTTTTTATCGGTAAAGATTAACGATTAATCCAGAAATCGTTAATTTGCACAGCCCTAGTTAAAATGGCCCTGTACTTTGCTAAACCACTACCGGGAGTAGATGGCAGATATCAGCCATGAGCATGATCCCTCATATGGGTACAATCGTCCCAGAAATCTACTGACTGGCTTCTGTTAGCGTCTGGCTGCTTTTACTGGCATTCATCACACAAGGAAGTCTTGGCTTGGCTATGTCACAAGACTTTCTGGCTTATTGGTAATCTGGCAAGGTTTAGTATTTTTAGGGCAGACTTGAGAAAACCTAAATTGGGGTGAAGGTTTACTTAAATGATCACCATTAAAGTATGGGGACATGCGGGTTTTCACTGTTACTAGACCAAATACTGTGAAGTCACAGAACATTCACTGCCTGTAACTGAACGCTTTAGCTGAACACATGGATTTATGTTGATCGTGGCTGACCTTTTCTATAACTTTTACAGGGTGACTACAAGACACAGAAGGAAGCCGTGTGGGCCATCACCAACTACACCAGTGGCGGTACCATTAACCAGATCATCTACCTGGTACAATCCGGGGTCATCGAGCCTCTCTGTAACCTGTTATCTGCTAAGGACAGCAAGACCGTGCTCGTCATCCTGGACGCCTTCACAAACATCTTTGCTGTAAGTCTTCTTAGATGTTTACCTTTTATCTGCTCAGGAATATTCTATTGTCCTACTAACACAATATCACCTTAACAGGCTGCTGATAAACTTGACGAGACAGAGAAGCTGTGCCTGATGGTGGAAGAATGTGGCGGCCTGGACCGTATCGAGGCCCTGCAGTCCCATGAGAATGAGCAAGTTTACAAGTCCTCGTCTATGCTGATTGAGAAATACTTTGCTGCAGAGGTCAGTTGGCTAGATACTATTAAATCTAGGAGTTGCTTTACTTGGTTTGTGTAAGATCTGCCTGTTTCTTTCAGGTACCAGGAGGTAGAGCCACCTTGTGTAGATTACTACTGGCCATGCTCTCTCCTGGTTCCCCATACCCAGAAGCAGCAGATACCCAACAGCAGTAGATTTTAATGACGGCTGATGGGTTGGGGGCATGAACACAAGCCTGCCCTATATATGCCTAGGTTTTCATTAACATATGGGCTTGGTCTCATAACGTGGCAGAACTAAGCTTGAAGACTGTAGAAGTAGATATTGGTGTCCTAATGTGGGTGCTGGGTGTGTGTTAACGGCCACAAAATGATTGCAGTTGTAGCCTTGTCCTCACGTGTGGAGGCTAAAACAGAAATGTGTGCCATTAATGTCCAAGTAAGCATTGCAAAATGCTAAACATGGCTCAGGGCACACCGTGCACATTATGGACTCTTAAAGCACTCCCATGTAGTTGTCGTCACTCCTACTTCATTCCCATAGATGAGGTTGTACATCTGTAGCTCGGTGTACAATTGCAGAAATGCTGGAGGGTAGGGGAGGAACTTTGTGGTAGAGGCTAACTAGGACTGTCATCAAAACTAACCTACCATTAATCTTAGCGTTGCTACCAGTTTGCACCATGGATCAGATTGTGGCCGTGCCATGCATTAGTGTGGCCGTGCCATGCATTAGTGTGGCCATGCCCCCATTGTAGCTATGTTAAGGTCTGGCACTCTGTATTGGGGTTTGATATGTTTAGTGGCTGGTCTGTCATACTGATACGTGTTCTCTCTTGCAGGAGGATGAAGAGGAAAGCCTTGCTCCCGAAGCCTCATCTGATGGTTACGCTTTCCAGGTTCCCAGCGGCACTCACACCACCTTCGACTTTTAAGCACTTTACCCCTTGTGGTCGTCTCCTCTTTGTCTTTTTTTCTATGTGACTTGGCACTTTCTGTCCTGTACATACTGTGAATCTGTTACGTCGACTTGTGTAAATAGTTTTACTTCTGCATTTCCTCACTCTTCATTTCTCGCTCTTACACTAAGACCTCTATAGCTCTTGGGGATGTGAACGCCCTGCTGTACTGGTCTCTGCTGGATAATCCAGCTCCTTGAAGGCATGCGTTGCCTGTCTTGGTTCTGCCCGCTCACAGGGCAAATGGTTCCTTTTGTGGATAAGACCTGCGATGCCCTTCACCTGCTGGAAGGGCATCTATTTGTAAGGTTTGTCCTCCTCGATGGGTAGGTTTACAGGTCCCTTCACGTCCGAGGAGGTCTGCAAGTTTACAATGTGACTTGTACAGCTTACAATTGACGAAAGTGTCTAATAAAACTTTTTGTAATGAAACCTTGTCGCATGTGTTTTGTTTATGGCTGAGGTGGCCTGGGAGAAGCTGAAAAAAGTTGGCTTGATGGATGGTTCCTGTGTGATATGGACGAGTGCAGCTTCTACCAGTCATCTTGCAGAGGTATTAACTCAGACATGGCTCATTAACACCAGAGGAGTATTTCTGGACATGAGATATGGTAAACCTGGTAGAGGGGGTGGTAGGGAGTTTAACCTCTGCAAGGTAAAGTTTATCTTTGTAGTAGTGCGGGGTATTGACTTGAGAAACATCAACTGAGTCTGCATAGATGCATGGCAATAGAATCTGCCTTGGGGAGGGTGAAGGGTTACTTGGATCAGGTAGTTTCTGGTAGGCTGAAGTAACCTTTATTTTAGGGAGAGGTATCCAATAAATGTGTGGCTTCAGAGCTCTTCTGGCTAAGGGTTGAGCTGCAGGCTCTGTTCTAAGGTTTAGGGCTGCAACCAACTAATCGGTATTGAGTAGTTGTCATCTATTCTCATCATTTAGCCGGTTGGATCCCTTACACGGAGGAGGGCTCAGCAAGCTGGGTTGGTGTAACGGCCAGCCTGCTATTTCAATTTGAAAAGGCCAATGGGCTGACTACTACATTGTTCGATCCCAGATTGTGACTGCGTTAGAATGTGTGACCAGTCACATGGTCACACATTCTAATGTAGTCAGGCCCAGATTCCCCACAAGGCCACCGAGGCCCGGCCTCGGGGGCGTAGCGGTGTCCTTGTGGGGAAGTTGCCCTCTCTACAGTCCTGCTTTGTACAAGCCGAGCTAAATGTAGAGTGAGGCAGCCGATAGTTTACATGTGAAATCGGCAATGTCACTGAGATCACATGTAAACAGTGTGCAGCCCGTCCTCCCCTTCCCCCTGCACTTACCTCTCCTTTCTGGTTCTGTCCTCCGCTGCCGAGTCTCTGGACTGCAGTGAGCAGAGCGGCCGGGGTATAAGTAACCGTGCCGCCCTGTGTACACAGTGAGAGGGTAGAGCTGTGCTGTGCTAGAACTCCTGTATTGGAGGTGACAGGGTCAATTAAGAGAACCAGTCACCTCCAATTGCTATTACACAGGGGATTGTTTTCTCCTGTGTGATGGCAATAAAGTTTTCTCCTGTGTGATGGCAATAAAGTTAGGTGGAGAAAAAAATTACATTGATTAAAAAGTTTTAAATAAAAAAAATAATGAAATGATTAAAAAGGTAATTAAAAAGTAAAAAAACCTAATAATTATTAAAGAAGAAAATAATTATAAAGTAAATAAGATATAAAAATCTAAAAAATTGCGTTTGAGCCTGGCCTTGGGGCGGCAGGGAGAGCAAATCCAGCCCTGGTCACACCCATTTTCCCCAGGGTAAGAATGTGTGACCGGCAAAAGTTGTAGACTTGAAGCTTTCGCTGCTGTTCCTGGGTAGATCGGCATCGCAGATCCTGTGTGCAGGAGAACCGATCTGCCCTGGGACAGCAGAGGAAGCAATGAATACAACAGCTATATCCAGTCGCACATTTTCACCCTGTTAAAAAATGGGTGTGACTGTTAGAATATGTGACCATTTTACAGGTCACACATTAGACCGCTGAAATTATGGGCGTGATTGCATTAGAATGTGTCACTGGTCACACTCTAACGCAGTCATGATCTGTGATGGAACACCGTCTGCAGAATCTTGCCACTGGCAGCTGTCATTCCCGGGCAGAAGCTATTCAAGCGCAAGGCCCCATTCACACTGCACGATTCGCATTATGCGTGATGTCGCGCAAATGCTTGAATTGAGCAAGCGAGAATCGTGGCAAAATCCGCTCCCAAGGGTCCTGCTGTAGCGACACACGACCCGCGACAGCGGGACCCTTTGCCCCATTGAGATGCATTGAAGAGCGATATCGCGCGGGAATTACCGTGCGATGAATCGCTCAATGTGAGCGGGGCCTTATGCGGTTACAATACAATTAAAGGAACTATGAGATGAGTGATTTCCACTCACCTCATAGTTCTAGCCGACCTGTGACAATGAGACTGCCACAGGTCGGCTCAGTAGATCGGGAGGTGAGCGAAAACATACCGGTGTTCGCTCACCTCTCGATCCTTTCACGGCTCTCTGCCGTGACGGTGGAGGGGCTGGATTCCCCCCTCCCCGCTCCGATCCGCCAGCGCTGACTGGCGGAAAGGACGGGGGAGGGGGCAGGTACAGCTGGCTCTGCCTCTAGATAGGTAGAGCCAGCTGTCAGTCACGCAGCTGGGCGGATCCAGACATAATTGCCGGGATCCGCGTCAGCTGCGGCGTCTCAGTATACCGCGAGCTGTAGCTCCCTATGTACTGAGCCTAGGGTGACGGGAGGACCCTAGTTTGTGTCCTCCCGTTACCCTAAGGAGAACTATGGGGAAAAGCACTTACCTCATAGTTCTCCTTCATCATGCTTTTGGATGGGAAAAGAAGTAGCGGAGTTCCCATCAGTCAATGTGCTTTCCATGTATTGACATTCTCCTTGAGCTCTAAGGCCGTACTGCTTTTCCCTCCACTCTGAGCTCTGCTGTAGAGAGCAGTGTCAGTTATTGGGTCACGTTCAGGTAGTTAGCATGCACACACGTAGAGATCTGCAATCATTTCTAATTTATCTTAGCTGGTGTGTCTGTTCAGTCGCTGAATAAGCTTCCTGATGCCCTCTGTTTTCTTATCAGTTGGTTGATGATGGTTCGCTAACCTTGTCATGATGTGGTATCTGAACCTGCCAGTAGGGGGAGCCATTGCTCTTGTCATCTCCTGTACATGGCAGCCATGATGCTTTCTATGCATTTACATGCTGATGGGCATGGTCACCCATAACAACCTACCCAGCCTTGGTCAATCGGAGTTGTGTTTCGTATTGGTGAGAAGTCATGTCGGTGCAGGAAGATCACACAAGCTGTCATTTCTATAATGATGCATTAAAAGCTAAGACACCTTCAAGATGAGATTCGGTCTGGATTAGAACCTCGGTCAGGTTTTTTTAATTGTCTCCTCGCTGTGAAGGACCAGTCTAGTGGTGGTCACAGAACAGAAGTTAAAGTGCAAAGTTACTAAGATTTCTTCTCACTTCCTGTTGATACAGGAAATGAAGGGGAAGTTTCTCAGCGTGCTGTATAATAAGGGGACACAACAGGGCGATTCTTTCATCTACAACAAAGTGTAGTGGCGTGTGACCTGTAAACCCCAATTTATGACACGTCTCTGGCAAGCTTAATGTCTCCACCATCTCTAACATTTCCTTGAATGACCAGATTGTTCCTTCAGGTGTTCCCAGCTCTGCCTACTTCCTGTTTACATTATTGAGGGGAGGGGCCTCTTTTCATATATGATGTCATACATGGTTCTGTATGATGATTTTTTTACTTGGACTTGTTTCACGCTGTGATAATGCATGTTGGCATATAACATGAACACGCGTGTTGTCGATGTGGCCGACCTGCTTGCCCCTTTCACCTAATGGCTTCGTCTTCAGTCTGTTACTATAATTCATACCAATTATGTTCTGTTATCAGTCTGTACTATTGTGCGTTGTGATTTTGCGCCATTATAAATAAAATATTATTCATGTGTTAAGTGTCTGTTGTGGTAAGCGGAACAGAGAAATGAATGGGCGGCCTAAACACAAACATGTACCAACACGTGTGCATGACCCCAGCCATAGAATTGTGCAGATTTATGATTTCCTATAGCAATTAAATGGCCCGGGCGTCCATCTTGGGGCTCTCTGTGCATTGGTGGGCAGTGATTGCAGCAGGAGCAGTGACACGCAGGAGCAAAGCTGCCATTGTAAATATTCTGGAACATGATGACATTGGTAGGGTGTTTAGGTTTATTTTAGCCTGGCTGCAGTTAGTCGGCTACCCCCAGGCTGTCCCCCAGCTCATGAGTGTGTAGAACAGTCACATGGCAGCCCTGGAGGGATGCACAACACAGCAGGCCTCCATGGCACTGATGTTGCCCCATGTGGATACGCTCTAGTGCTGGGCTCCCCCATACACCATCTGTATAGCTGTTTATGGGTATCATGAGCCCCTCACAACACCAGGCTGATCACTAGCTCGCCCTGTAATCACATTTAGAAGCAGAATACACAATATGGAGGCGTTGCCCTAGGCAACCGGTGCGGTCCCTACAATTCCCCTTACTTTATGTGCAGCTGCATGGCTTTATAGTGACCGGAAGTGACGTAATTGGAAATTTCGACGATTTGGCCATTTCGATAGAGCACCACCGTGACACTACAATTTCCGGCGTGCATCGCGCTCCACTTCCTGTCCCGGCCCTCTCTCCTGTGTGGCTGTTTCCTTCTAGGGGCGGGGTTAGAGGTTGCGTGTGTCCGCGCCCAGCAGAAGGGCTGTGGCCGTCTCCAGTCTGGAGGCGGGGCCTCAATGTGTCCCCCGTCCTGTGGGAGGGTTTTGGTTGTGTCTGGCCAGGGGGCGGGGTGTTGGAGTGTCCCCCTCCTGGCAGTGGGAGGTGTCGTCGTGGCCCCGCCCCCGGACTGGCTCAGTCCCTCCTCCTCCTCCCTGTGATGGCGGCGCTGCTGTGTGGTAGATCC
>NW_017307584.1:189330-202054 GCF_000935625.1 Nanorana parkeri | reverse complement strand
CGACTCACCGGTAAGAGAGACGTCCGGTGCGGCCTCTACAGGCTAGCTGGGCCCACACCCGTCCGGCGACAGCATCAGTATTGTCCTGCCTGTGGCCCTGATCGGCCTCCGTTATAGAGAAGAGTGTGCTGAATGAGGGTAGGAGCGCCTATAGGGTCTCCCAATGTGTGACATCACGGAAACCTCAATGTAGGTGTGACCCTAATGGGAGCTCCCTTGTAGGTGTGGTCCCAGTGTAGGTGTGACCCCAATGTTGGGGTGACCACATTGTGGACACCTTATTGTAGTTGTGACCCCACTAATGGGAGCTCTGATGTAGGTGTGACCCCCCTCCCGCCCCCATCATGTGGACACCAACATAGGTGGTAACACATCACGGGGCACCAGCGTAGGTGGAGCCCTGTTTTGGTGACCCCCCCCCTCAAGGGAAATCCAAATAGTTGGGACCCACATCATGAGGACCCCAACATAGGGAGAAACCCTTCAAGGGGACCCCCAGCGTGGGTGGGATCCCTTCACGGGGACCCAGCAGAAGTGTGACCCGTTACAGAGACCCCAATGTAACTGTGGCCTTGTCATGGAGACCCTGACGTTGATGTGATCCCATTATGAGATTGCCAACACAGGTGAGACCCTCACGGGGGCCACCATGCAGTTGTGTCCCCAGGACAGGGATGTCATCATGGAGACCCTGGTGTAGGTGTTGACCCCCCCCCCCCCTTTGCAGGCCCTCCAGTGTAGATGTGAGCCCACCATGAAGACCCCGATGTAGATGTAAATCTCTTATAGTAGTCCTAAGTTAGATGTGACTCCATCACAGGGACCTCACCGTGGGGACCTCAGTGTAGAGGTGTCTCCGTTATAGGGACTCTGACCCCAGTATCATTCTGCTCTGTGAGCAGATCTGGTGATTTATTAGCCCCCCCTCGTTATTGATCATCAGCCCCCTGATACCTCTTGGCAGGTCTCAGCACCCCTGTAATGTCACATCTGGTTCCCTGTTCTCTCTCTAGACATAAATCCTCCATCATTGGACTCATCATACACATGTATGGAGGTAACTGATCGAGGTGGAAATCACGAACCCCTTAAATTTGTGGTGTCCCCCCAATTTTTGGTTATCACCTGTATGGAAGTGGTGGGACCCCTTGTGCACATTGGAGTTCTTATGTTGGGGGGGCACACCTACACCAGGGTCTCCATGCCCATGTCACGCTTACAGTGGGGGCCCCCATGATTGTGTCACAACTACAGCAGGCTCACCATAATGGGGCCTCGATGTACCTGTCAAACTTCATGAGGGTCCCCTATCATCCTGGCTGCAGTTATTGGGGGGTCTTCCTTATGTCTGGGTCCCCCGTAGAACACAAGAAGCATATTGTTCCCCAGTCACTTACTGTACAAGGATCACCCCACCGTGTGTACATACTATAATGGCAGCTGGGCACCCAACTACCACCATGTGGGCATCAGAAAGCCTAAGGGGTCGCGGGCGGGGGGGGGCTGCGTATCACCCTGTGTGAGGTTTGTGAACCTAAAAGTGTTATGCAGCGTCCTGCCATGGGGCCACCAGCTTGAATGCAATCTCCTTGGTGGGTGCTTCTAGAGATATTGTCCTTCAAATAATAACTCGGGGTCACAAATGTTCATTTTTAGTCATCTGGTAGTCCCCATAAGTGGTAAGAAGCACAGTGTGGCCCGTTGGGGCTTCATTGACATTATTGTGTGGTTTTCGGCTCTTCTTGTTGCTTGAGCTTCTTCATTACCTGCGGACCCTCAATGTGCCGACTTATCTGTTATCATGTGTGTACTGCGTGCACAGGGTCAGGGTGCTAAGGTACCTTTAGGGTCAGGTGACTTTATTTTGAGGGTGCTGAGGTACGTTTAGGGTCAGGTGACTTTATTCTGAGGGCACTGAGCTACGTTTAGGGTCGGGTGACTTTATAATGAGGGCGCTGAGGTACGTGTAGGGTCAGGTGACTTTATTTTGAGGGCACTGAGCTACTTTTA
This sequence comes from Nanorana parkeri, assembly GCF_000935625.1. Lineage (NCBI taxonomy): Eukaryota > Metazoa > Chordata > Amphibia > Anura > Dicroglossidae > Nanorana > Nanorana parkeri. The sequence goes on along the minus strand of NW_017307584.1, from coordinate 200,044 downwards.
GGGTTGGGTGATTTTATTTTGAGGGCGCTGAGGTCCGTTTAGTGTCATTTGACTTTATTTTGAGGGTGCTGAGGTACGTTTAGGGTCAGGTGACTTTATTCTGAGGGCACTGAGCTACGTTTAGGGTCAGTTGACTTTATTCTGAGGGCGCTGAGGTACGTGTAGGGTCAGGTGACTTTATTCTAAGGGCGCTGAGGTACGTTTAGGGTCAGGTGACTTTATTCTGAGGGCGCTGAGGTACATGTAGGGTCAGGTGACTTTATTCTAAGGGCGCTGAGGTACGTTTAGGGTCAGGTGACTTTATTCTAAGGGCGCTGAGGTACGTGTAGGGTCAGGTGACTTTATTCTGAGGGCGCTGAGGTACGTTTAGGGTCGGGTGACTTTATTCTGAGGGCGCTGAGGTACGTGTAGGGTCAGGTGACTTTATTCTGAGGGCGCAGAGGTACGTGTAGGGTCAGGTGACTTTATTCTGAGGGCGCTGAGGTACGTTTAGGGTCGGGTGACTTTATTCTGAGGGCGCTGAGGTACGTTTAGGGTCGGGTGACTTTATTCTGAGGGCGCTGAGGTACGTTTAGGGTCGGGTGACTTTATTTTGAGCGTGTCTATACATCTCCAACGTACACACTGTCAAAACAAAGACCTGAGTGGTCAATCTATAGCGTGTAGAACCATGTATGTGCATGAAATCCCGTGTGTGGCAATGTGAAGGGTCCCTCCTGGTGGGGCTGTTGAGGCGCCATCACTCCAGCACGTCTTTATTATGATTGGGGGTTACATTAATCAATGAGCCAATGTCGGGGTCATTGTGAAGTTCTCATCACCTGGTCCTTAATTTTTGGCTTCTTGTCTGGTGCTGCGTGTGAGGATTTCCCGTGTTCATCTGTATCGGTGAACGTCCATGGTAGGAGCGGCTCATACGAGTGTCGTGTGTATGATCACGCCACGGATGGAATCAATGACAGGACACAGCTGTTGTACTTGGCATGTTCCCTGATGGTGGCTGGCACCAGTTGGTATTTGGTTAGCTGTAACATGTGACGATTGTCTCCAGTCATTGCAGGAATGTCACAATAACTTTCTGCCGGGGTTTGTAGAGATTTTCCGTCAATATGAACATTGTCACATGGCTGCCCGTGTGTCGCCATTGCTGTGAAAGGTCGTCCGTTGGCTCCGTGTGAGGGTGGTGGGTGACCTATTGAGGAGGATCTTTTGGGACTCCGCCATCTTGCCATAGGCACGTCCTTGCCCCTGAGGCAGATGTGTGTTCTCCATGTTATGTGTTCCTGGCATTCCTCCATACCGCTGTACATTTTACTGGAGGCCAACCAATGGGACTGCACAGTAGGTGGCATGATGTCCCCTCCTGGTTGTGATCCATAAAGGGTAAGAGCCTCTTTTACTCCAATTTTTACCCGTCGCCCACCATATTCATCTTGGCCGATATGACTACAGGTAGTGGTCATGTGATTGTCACTGCTGGGGCAGCACAGTTCTGGTGTCATCTCATACCGGGCTCAGACTTGTCATGGAGGATAATGGCCTCCTTGTATTTTACATTCACCTCATGACTGGGGCCTCTTATATTCTAGGTTCACCATTGGGTACTGGGAGATCTGGTCCCTGTGTTTGGGTTGTGTTAGTTTATTTTTGTCCACATCTGAGTGGATTTCGATGGGGTGGGGATGGTTTGGTGCTATAGGGCTTTTAAGAGGTCTTATTAATGGGTACCTGTCATGGCATTACTGACTGGCGAAAGAGGTTGACGAGACTTTCCTGGGGTACAAGAGCATATCTCAGCTTTATCATCAACTACGCACCCCCAAGTCACAGACTTTGTGGTTTACTTTGCATTTCTGATCAATGTTTATAAACAATGTTACTTTGTATCTCTACATTGTATATAAACATTGATCAGAGAGAGAGAGAGATACAATGTTTATAAACAATGTTACTTGGTATCTCTCTCTTCTCTGATCAATGTTTATAGACACTGTGTCAGACAACCTGTTTTTTGGCAGTAGCAGCTCCTGTAATTACTCGGTGTCTCCTGGCTGTCATTTTGCCAGCTGGGAATTGCATGCACATATCAGAGGAGTCAGGGGGATGTAGTACACCCGGTGCCCACAACTGGTTAAATAAGCAATTAGTAGTTGATTGCTGACATTTTTGTGTTTGATCACGTAGACTTATCGCTTACTTTTTAGTTTAAAAGTGAGAATTCTGCACTGTTCTGTCATCATTTTGTCACCTCCACCGTCTTGTCATGTATGGAGGAATCTGGGGGGACGAGGGGGCGACGGGTTATTGTGTCCGTGGAGGAATGCCGCCTTGTAAGTCTAGCATGACAGGACTTCCGGCCAGCCGTCATCTCACCTTTGGCCTTTCTATACTTCAACCCCCCTCCCCCCCCATCTTCTGTGTTTTTGTCTTCAGTCTCTGGCCATAGATTCATTTTTTGGTAAATGTTTGCGTTTTGCCTCAGGCTGATTCCAAAACTTCCTCACTCCACCCAGAATGATGAAAAAAGTGAGTTGATCCAACGCAGCCGGACACCTGGGTCTGAATGAGCGTTCATCTGTGAAGTGTCCGGCTGCAGTTTTCCCTTTCCCCGGCCGTGCGCGGTGTGAGCGTCCTGTAGGTAGAATACACCCATATGGATCTGGAGGGTGAGAGCTCCCAGAATCCTCTGGGGCGACCACAGCATCGGCCACAAGGAGTTTCAGCCATGCCGCCTCATAGGGGAGATGATCGGCCCTTTCTGCGCCTGTTGGACTGACCCCTTCCAGGAAGATGGCGGTGAGGTCGGAGACGACTGACCATCTTTGATCGGCCCTTTCTGCGCCCGTTGGGCGCGCCCCCTCCAGTTCATGGAAGATGGTGGTGAGGTCGGAGACGACTGACCATCTTTGATCGGCCCTTTCTGTGCCCATTGGACTGACACCCTCCAAGAAGACGGCGGTCGGGTCGGAGACGACTGACAATCTTTGATCGGCCCTTTCTGCACCCGTGTGACTGACCCCTTCCAGGAAGATGGTGGTGAGGTCGGAGACAACTGACCATCTTTGATCGGCCTTTTCTGCGCCCGTTGGACTGACCCCTTCCAGGAAGATGGTGGTTGGGTCGGAGACGACTGACCATCTTTGATCGGTCCTTTCTGCACCCGTTGGACTGACCCCCTCCAGGAAGATGGCGGTTGGGTCGGAGACGACTGACCATCTTTGATCTGCCCTTTCTGCACCCGTTGGACTGACCCCTTCCAGGAAGATAGCGGTGAGGTCGGAGACGACTGACCATCTTTGATCGGTCCTTTCTGCACCCGTTGGACTGACCCCCTCCAGGAAGATGGCGGTGAGGTCGGAGACGACTGACCATCTTTGATCGGCCCTTTCTGCGTCCGTTGGACTGACCCCTTCCAGGAAGATGGCGGTCGGGGATGAGTGACCGTGTGTCAGGACACATGAAGTGCTCCCCGGAAAGCCATTTCCAAGCAGCTCGCATAGTTTCCTCATTAGGCTGCAGCTGATTCAGCTCCCTGGGATTGCGTGGCGGTGACACGGGCCGGCTCCTGTAGGAAGCTCGCCGGTTGACTGAACGACGGCGTCCATCTCAGTCACAGGAGGAGAATTTACCTGTTGTGTGTTCAGACTGGAATGTGCGCACCTCGAGGTATGCAGACACGGGCAGTCAGCTGTGAAAACACGGCTTTGTTGTGGGACGGCGCGTCACGCCGCCGATAGAATGCCGCTCTCTGTGGTCGGCTGGTGGGGGGGGTGGGCAGGAGAAGGGTTAACAGGAAATGAGTGCAGGGAGCCGACTTTCCTGCCGGCGTGGATGTGGGGTGATGGCTGGGCGTAGTGCTCCAGGGTCGGCTTGCTGCAGACCTCTCCCGATTTTATAGAGATCGCTCCAGTCCTCGGCGTTGGTCGGTCGCCATGGTGCGACCGGCTGGAGAGAACGCCTATTCCCAGAAGATCATCACAAAGTTGAGTCGGCATTCAGAGAAATATCTGGAGGTGACGCAGTCCGATGTGCAGGATGCTCTGTAATTGGATGATTGCAGCGTGCGGAATTTCTGATCACACGCTCTGGACTGTTAATGAGGTGACGTCAGATGCAAGGTGTGCGTCTCCCGCAGTCAGCGCGCCGTCATCATCGCTCGTAATATGGAGTCATTTTATATTAGAGAGCCAAGGCCGACGATGACACAATCCAATGTAACGCGCGTGTGTGTGTGGTCAGTGTTTAGGGCTAGAGCATGCCAGCTGTTTTGGAACTACAAGTCCCAGGAGGCGTTGCAAGACTCTGCAAGTAATGCCTGTGGCTGCCGGTCTTGTCCTGGGACTTGTAGTGCCACAAGACTGTCAGCAACAAGCATGACCCGCAGAGGCATTAGGGTTTTTGTAGTTTAGCTTCAGCTGGGGCGGGGGCAGAGTTTGCCCTCCCCTGAACTAGTCATTACCGAAATGCTGCATATCATGTGACTGGATTAGAGCGCCTCCCGCTGGTCAGAATACACTTGGGAAATGGTCTCTGAAATAAAATCTTTGAGCAAGAGTGCCCAGAGCCCGACACCTGATATTGTCCTCATACAAGTCCTGTGTATTCTTCCAGATCTGTGCAATAGTCCAGCGTGAGACTTGGAGCTTCCTGTAATAAAGACCGCTCACTGCTGCTCTCTCTCCTTGTGCAGGGTGACTGGTCTTGTCTCCGCCCCCTCCTGTAATGAAGACCGCTCACTGCTGCTCTCTCTCCTTGTGCAGGGTGACTGGTCTTGTCTCCGCCCCCTCCTGTAATGAAGACCGCTCACTGCTGCTCTCTCTCCTTGTGCAGGGTGACTGGTCTTGTCTCCGCCCCCTCCTGTAATGAAGACCGCTCACTGCTGCTCTCTCTCCTTGTGCAGGGTGACTGGTCTTGTCTCCGCCCCCTCCTGTAATGAAGACCGCTCACTGCTGCTCTCTCTCCTTGTGCAGGGTGACTGGTCTTGTCTCCGCCCCCTCCTGTAATGAAGACCGCTCACTGCTGCTCTCTCTCCTTGTGCAGGGTGACTGGTCTTGTCTCCGCCCCCTCCTGTAATGAAGACCGCTCACTGCTGCTCTCTCTCCTTGTGCAGGGTGACTGGTCTTGTCTCCGCCCCCTCCTGTAATAAAGACCGCTCACTGCTCTCTCTCCTTGTGCAGGGTAACTGGTCTTGTCTCCGCCTCCTACTCTAGGTATGTGCAGGCAGCCTGTAGTGGGTGGAGCCTGCTGGAATCCTCCCACAGCTCTGATATCTGCACAGGCTACAGAGTAGAGGTCAGGGTCTAGCTTTTCCTTTGCTTCCTGTCCCGGTGACACCTGTAGAAGTAATGAATGGACAGGAAGTCGCAGTAATAAACCATTAGCAGAGGTTCTAATCCTTTCTCTACCCTGTGTGGGGGAATCTCGGCAATAAAAACGTAACCTTTTGGCTGGAGCCGGGCTTTGGGGCTCATCCACACCAGCAACGCGGGGCAACATTACCCAGCGCTAGAACAAGGTGATCTGCTTCGTGTCTTCTGGCGCGGAATGACGCCGGAGTTTATTGGTTGGATGTGAATAGCCCTTGGTGGATAGAACTGTGCTGACAAATCACGGCGGAGGACTTGGTGGGCGGTGAAGGGGTTACTCTGCTGGCGGTGTGTTGGTGGAGCCGGCGTGGTGCCGTCTGTTCTGGAGCGCGGAGCACTTCCTCTTCTGGCGTTGGCTGCTGATGGAATCTGTTTGCCGTCTTTCAGTTCTTCATCCGGCTTCCCCTCCATGATAATGAAGTCCGGCTCTCTATGAAGAGGACCTGTTCCCTCCTGGGGGAGGTTTCCTTCCATCGCACCCACATGGGGTGTCAGTGGAAGTCCCACGCTTTTGTTGGGTTGACCTGCGTTTTGCCTTTCCTCAAAACACAACTGGATCCAAATACCGCTACGTGGGACCTTCTGATTGGTCCTCTGTCATTCTAGCAGTGATCGTTTGTGACTGGCTGTCCCGCCCACTGAAGCCCCGGTGTGACAGAGCTATCCAATCAATGACTCTCTCCTTCAGTGGAGGCCATGTGACCGCTGCCTTGGCATTTTTCACACGGCTAATGTGCCGGTCTCCTGACTTCCGCAAGTGTCTGTAAAGGTCATCAGGTGTCTCTGGGCCTCACTGCTGAAAGTGTGTCTGGGGTACCAGGCGGGGGGACCCCGTTCTATGTCACAGACCTGACACCTCCCACATAGAGCCCCCCGATACATCACTGAGGATGACCAGCTCTATGAATTTGATGAAGGTGTGATGAAGTGTACCTGTCTCTGTCTCATATTGGGGTAACACTGCAGGGAACACACGGACAGATTGGCGGCACTTCCTATGAGTCGGGGAATGTCTGGCTGCACTTGGCGGCAGACATCGGAGAAACACGCAGCCCGCCATTGCTGACCTGCTGAAATAAGCCGAGCATTAGAGGGAGATGGATGGAGGAAGAGTCAAGTCCAGTCACTGTACAGCACTGTGTCATGTACTTGTCTGTCTCCCAGTTGTTTTTCTGTATAAAAATCTTTTTCTAATCACTTATATATTTTAGTTGAAAAGCCGAGATCCGATCTGTGTCTGGGGATGGGACTGTGTGGGCGGGTGGCGACACAGCTCGCCTGGAGGGGAAAGGGTTAATGCGTCCTCCATGTCCCTGCGGAGGCTTTCTCTGGGGTAGTGCCCGCACCCCCAGCCAGCCGGGGAGGAGGATTGTGGGTAGGCGGAAGCAGTGTGTTCTGTGATTCACACGGAGATCTGGGAGAGAAATCGGAACCTTTTTTAGTTTTGGGTGGAGAGGAGAACATCGGAACCCCCTCAGGATTTGTTTCTTCTGCCATCTGTGCTCTGTTGCGGAGTTTTCCCTTCACTTCCTGTCCTGCAGACACAACAGGAAGTGAGATTGTTGACGCTGATCATTTTTCCTGCAGTGCAATAAATGTGGCCAGCCCCGGCCTGGCAGTCGTGTTCTGAAAGCCGGATGCATGTCTCCTCCTCGGTATATGTCGGCTGTATTCTCGGCGCACCGCCGTCGGCCTTCTCCCGCCGCACCGCCGTCGGCCTTCTCCCGCCGCACCGCCGTCGGCCTTCTCCCGCCGCCACCCTACAGTGTGAGAAAACATTGAATGTTGTGCGTCCCCGAGCAGCAGCTGTGACGCGGCCCGGGCCTCGCTCTACACGGCTGGATCCAATTAGTGTTTTCTCGGGACGTAAACATGGAACCTTTTCAGTGGAAAACATTTGTTGTGACGGCGTGGAAAGATGACGGGGTCCTGGTTTGAAGCGCGGCCAGGCCGAGGTCGCCTCGCCAGTGCCCGGATCAGGCTTTGCGGCCCGTCCGGGCCAAGTATAATATTTAGCTGCGAGCCGGCGTTTTCTGGCGCGCCGTGTGTTTATCATGGCCGCCGCTCCAAGGACATCGGGTAAGTAAATACGGCTCCTTTCCGGCCCAGGCAGACATCTTGTAACGCTCGCAAATCTACCGGTGACACGGGGCGCGGTGTTTGACGTGACGCGGTGACAGGGACACAGACACGAGGCAGGAGTCACGGGAGTGCGCCCGAACACGGGACGATATTGAGTGCGCCGGCTCTGTCGTCGTCCTCAGCAGAAAGGTGGTCAAAGTAAGACCCCTCCCACTGCCCCTTGGATCTCAAGGCGGCCAGTCATGTGATGTAATTCCTAGGCATTGGAGCACATGATCTCTGCCCTTACCGGTACAGCAATAGGGTGGTCAAAATAAGACCCCTCCTACTACCCCGGTATCCCAGGGTGATTAGTCACATGACAGAATCCGTAGGCATTGGATCACATGATCTCTGCTGGTTCACCACAGCAATAGGGTGGTCAAAATAAGACCCCTCCTACTACCTCGGTATCCCAGGGTGATTAGTCACATGACAGAATCCGTAGGCATTGGATCACATGATCTCTGCTGGTTCACCACAGCAATAGGGTGGTCTAATTTAGACTCCTCCCACTATTCCGGTATCCCAGGGTGATTAGTCACATGACAGAATCCGTAGGCATTGGATCACATGATCTCTGCTGAAAAGTAGGTTTGTCCAGTCTGAAGTCTAACCCTTATGGCCAGCAGGGGTCACATGACCAAATGCCTAGGAGCCTAAAGCGGGTGTTCTGCTTTAAGAGGGTGGTTTTGGTGATGGGACCGGCATAGTGTGTGAAGAATAATTTGGTTCAGGAGTTAATAATTCATTTCATTTTAATGCCGGCACGGAGCGTCGCTTCGCCTCCGCCATTGATAAAAAAAATGCGGTGTGATCCTGTTTGTTGGCGGAGGCCGTAGATGAGCGCGAGCTCTGCAGCCCGCCGAGGCTCTTTGGTCAGACGTAAGGAACTGTGCCTGGAAAGCTGGCCGCCCTGGATGTGCCGAGCTGTGTTATTACTCCCAAACTCTCCGCGCAGCGTCTGCGTTCAAGAATTTAGTTCCTGGCTGACGTCTGTCAGTACAATTATTCCCCCCCCCCCCCCCTATGAGACACGACAGCCTAAAGGGGTCATCGCCGCCCGATCCTTCCTGGAAATGGCGGCGAGGCATAATCGGCGTCGGATCCCAGGGGGAATATTTCATGGTCGGTCGTCCTCCCTCGTCAGTACATCTCGGTAATCGTGCGGCGGATCCTTTTTTAATGACGGCATGGAACACGCACAGCACTTATTTTGGGTGGGCAGGCGGTTGTCCCGCGTGCCAAGACGTTTTTTACATTCCAGGCGGTTCCCTGGAGTGCGTTTTTTTGTGAAGAGTTAGCGGGAGGAGCGGCCCGGGGCGCTCCCGAGTACAGATTTTTGTTTTTTCTGTGGCCGGGGTGAATGATGACATCCGAAGCATCGCTGAGCCCGGAGGATTGGGATGTTTGTTCTCCGGCATCTGTGTTGTCTGGGAATGTTCGAAGCCGTCCGCTGTGATTCATTATTACCGCGGCGGCTGTTTACTAACAAGGCCCGGCTCATGACCGAATGGGGCCCCCGTATGGCTGGCGATGTGTAAAGACGAGGAGGAATCATTTGGCATTGGTGGGTTTCCTCGGCCAATCGCTGAGGCTTCCCTGACATATTTCCCCTCCGGGCGCAGCAGCTTGTTTTGATGGTCTAGCCGCCATCTTGCGTCTATCTGAATATCTTAAGAACCAGAGGTCTTGCTGCACTCCTTACCGGAAGGAACCCGTATGGGTGGGTGCTCGTAGTGACCACGGATGGCACCGCGTATACCATAAACGGAGAAATGATGTCACCACCACACCATAGTAGTAAAGCAATAGTCCACTTAATGGCGCATTGCCATTCGATGCAAGCGCTTTCGGGGGATACAGGGGGTCCCCTATATCAGAATGACATCACTTACAGAACCATCCGAATATCTACACTCCAAATTCATAAGCAAACGTCTATTGACGTGCAGCATAGTAAATGGCAACGAACGTTTCGGGGTCACAGAGGATCCCCTTCCTCAGGCACATAAAGCATGCTTTTGCCTGAGGAAGGGGATCGTCTGTGACCCCCGAAACGTCTGTTGCTATTTACAATGCTGCACGTCAATAAATAGACGTTTGCGTATGAATTTGGAGTGCCGGTGTCTTTATCTTTACCCGTGATTTATAACTGATGCCGCCCGTTGACTACCGCAGCACCCGCCCAGCCTATCCTGACATTTCTGACTGGGTTGCTACGGGTTACGGTGTGTCACGGCCTCCTTTTACTATGGAATTCAGCTTGAGGGTCATATGCAGTGCCGGATTTACTCTCTCTGCTGCCCCAAGGCCAAGTTGGTTCCTCCAATGCACCCCCCCCCCTCGCTCACCCCTAGTGTCATTGCCCAGCCTATCCTGACATTTCTGACTGGGTTGCTACCGGTTACGGTGTGCCACGGCCTCCTTAATATGGAATTCATCTTGAGGGTCATATGCAGTGCCGGATTTACTCTCTGCGTCCCCAAGGCTGGGTTGGTTCCTCTATGCCCCCCCCAATGAAGAATGGCAACCAAATGGCGGGGGCGGCATATTTATTTTAATGTTATTTTTTTAAAATTTATTTGATAAATTATCATTTTAATTTTTTCCCACTTATCTTTAATGCTATCACACAGGAGCTAACAAGCCCCCCGTGTGATAGCATTTGGAGGTGACGGGTTCTCTTTATTGAACCTGTCCCCTCCAATACAGGAGTTCTAGCACAGCGCTGAGCAGGAAATCCTGTGACAGGTGAGAGGGGAAGCGCTGCGAGCGCAGTGTTTACATGGAGCGGAGAGCAGACATTCTCCGCTCTGCTCCCCACTCTCCATCCTGAAGATCCCAGGCGGGGAGAGAGGTAGCCGGCGCGGTGCTGTTGGAGGGGTTTGGGGGAGGACGGACTGGCAGGCCGCGCTGCGTATTTAGCTCTGCTTGCCCAAAGCAGTCCTAAATGTACAAAACAACTACCCGCCCGGCGCCGGCGAACTTCATGTCCAGGGCGACGGGAATCCCTGCCGCCGCGAGGAGGCCTACGGTTGGCCTTGTGGGAGATCCCAGCCCTGGTCATAACCAAACATTACTGCCGCTCTGATGATCCGGACCGGAGGGGAACGCCAATGCCATCAAATATTTCTAAAGTTCCGACGTCACTCTTGAACAAGATGGCGACCGGAATTCGGATTGCGTCGCCGCGCTCCGTCCGCCGATGAATCTTATTGGCTGGG
>NW_017307584.1:186442-189176 GCF_000935625.1 Nanorana parkeri | reverse complement strand
AATCTGATTGGCTGGTTTGGGTTTTACTGAAACGGTGAAGCGGCAGACAAACCAAATCCTTTGCCGCTGAAACCCTTCCTCCCCTTTTCCTGGAGCTGATGATGATGATGCGTGACTTATCTGGAATTTGGGGGGAAGTTAGGCATCAATGAGTCGATCTGGTTGGTGGAAATCGGGTAGAAAGTAGCGAGAAGTTAACAAGAACGGCGCTATAATCGGGTCTGATATGATACTATTGTGATTATCGATCGGGATGTGCGTGTTATTTATTGATCCGCGGCGTGTTCCGGCTCTCTTTGTATCGGTTCTTGAGACGCACAAGGCCCCTTACAAGACGATGCCGGAGAGAGAGAGCGCAGCCCCCGTAGGCAGGAACCCGGCCAAATGGGAAATGATTCACTGTCTCTGAATGAAGGGCCGGCTTCCTGCGCACTCACATTCCTCACACTGACTTTCCCAACATCCGACTCCTTTTACCAATCTGCCGCTTACTCCACACACAGTGACCATCTCCCGCTCCACCCGCAACAGCCTTCCTGTGCCTGGCGCTCCGCCATTGTACAATATCCATGGGGGTGGGGGGGTCCCTTCATTTGTTAGAATTGCCCAAGAAGTGAAAAAATCCGATGATGAATGTTAATCCTGGATGGGTTGTATGATATGTGGGGTGATTGTACAGACCTCAAACTGTGTGCCAGGGAAGAGGACGCACATTGCTACGAGCTTTGCAGCTCTGTTGTGACAGGGATGGTGGGGGCCCCTCATAATGGGCACAGCGGGTGTACAGACCCGGGAACTCAGCACAGGGATGGTGGGAGCCCCTCATAATGGGCACAGCGGGTGTACAGAACCGGGAACTCAGCACAGGGATGGTGGGATCCATTAGTCCACAAACCATAAGATCCTGTCTGGGTATTTAGATGTAGTGTTCAGCAAGCGCTATGAGTGGCGGGATCCATGATATAGGAAGTTTGGGGTCTCGTTGTCCCAGTGATGCGGGCTGGTTAGCGTGGCACACACCAATGGGGAAATGTAAACGGAGCTCTTCCGGTGACCTTCCCTGTGCCTGTCAGACCCTCTCCCCTAATCGCCTGGGGAATTGCTCCTATAACAATGCTGTGAAGCAGACAGAGATGCTCGGGACGGAGACTAAACAAATGCAGCGTCTGCTGTCTGGAGGAAGAGCGTGGCGCGTCCCCTCCTGTCACTCTGCCACAACAAAGACCGATGGAGGTGTCAGAGCTCCGGCTACACATAGAAGATGGGAGAGCCCAATGAGTGCCGGACCGTTGTGAAGAATCAATTCTATTGTGAACACGAGCACTCCGACCCGACATACATGTGTACCCCCCTAATACTATGCTCTGATGGTACTTGGTGTACGGGCTACCACCCCTCTTCTACTGGTCATGGTACTCCGGCTCCAATGCTCTCTGGTGTTCTCCCTGCCCTCCCCTCTCTACCTTTCACCATACTGATGGCGCTGTACTCTGTCCCAATCCTCTCCAGTGTAGGCTCCGCCCTCCCTCTTTTACTGGTGGCCGTACTCTGTCCCAATCCTCTCCACTGTAGGCTCCGCCCTCCCTCTTTTACTGGTGGCCGTACTCTGCTCCGATCCTCTCCAGTGTAGGTCCTTTTTCTTTTACTGGTGGCCGTGCTCTGTCCCAATCCTCTCCAGTGTAGGTCCTCCCTCTTTTACTGGTGGCCATACTCTGTTCCTATCCTCTCCAGTGTAGGTCCTCCCTCTTTTACTGGTGGCCGTACTCTGTTCCGATCCTCTCCGATGTAAGCCCCGCCCTCCCTCTTTTACTGGTGGCCGCACTCGGTTCTGGTCCTCTCCAGTGTACTCTCTCTCCCCCCCATCCCTTTTGATCAGTTGCCGTATTCTGCTCCAATCTTCAGTAGCGCGCTCCCCTCCCTCCTCATCCCACCTGTTCTATATCCTGGTGCTGCAACCGGATCACCGGCATTGTAACATAATTCTGCCATCTTTAGTTGCCGCTCGTCACCCAGAAGTGTCACTGAAACCTCCTAAATTATAAATGGGGCAAAGAAGTCTCCTCTGCGGGTACAGACCGTCCTTCCATGGCCATTGGGCTTTCCCGGGTCTGTACACCCCCTGTGCCCATTATGAGGAGCTCCCACCATCCCTGTGCTGAGTTCCCGGGTCTGTACACCCGCTGTGCCCATTATGAGGGGCCCCCACCATCCCTGTGCTGAGTTCCCGGGTCTGTACACCCGCTGTGCCCATTATGAGGGGCCCCCACCATCCCTGTGCTGAGTTCCCGGGTCTGTACACCCGCTGTGCCCATTATGAGGAGCTCCCACCATCCCTGTGCTGAGTTCCCGGGTCTGTACACCCGCTGTGCCCATTATGAGGGGCTCCCACCATCCCTGTGCTGGGTCTGTGATGATGGAGAGGAGACGGTGATGTCACTTCCTTCCATGGTGTGTGCAGAATGTTTTGGATATGATATAATACATATTCGGAGTGTTGTATATATGATGATAATCGGATACGTTGTATATTGTGTTGTGGATCTGATGGTTACAATGTATCACACGGAGGATAGGTTGGTGATTGGGGGTCTGAGGTTTGGATGTGATCTCTGTCCGCGGTTGGCGCTCACAGTGGCGGTCATGTTGCGCAGTGTTAGCTCTCGCCCCGTCCAGCTGGCAGTGGCTTCAGAAAACACCCCCCCAGCCCCCCTCCCCGTGTCCCGGGGAATTCTAG
>NW_017307584.1:185777-186251 GCF_000935625.1 Nanorana parkeri | reverse complement strand
CGGCTATAACCAGGTACTATGCATGGATATGGATGGATCTGCTCATCCTCGGATGGCTGTAGAGGACTACAGTTCCCATCATGCAGGGGAAGGGTCTCCGACGTGCGTCTGTCCTGGAGAAAATGCTGCTCAGGTCTTCCTCCAGTGCTGGTCAGGTGATCACACCTTAGCAGTAGTCATGTGATCACACCTAAGCAGTAGTCATGTGATCTCTGATGAAGGAAGGTCGTAGTTTTATGTTGTTCGATTCGCTTCTCCAGCAGAAAAGATCTGACCTTTATAAGCCTTCTCATGTGTGAGCAGCACTGCAGGGAGCAGCCTGTTCTCCAGGAAATGTACATCGGCCTTTCTGTTCCTGGTTTTCATCCCGGATGATCCGGCTTCGTTTTTTTGTCTTTATATTTCATTTATCATTAAATAAAAAAGGTTGATATATGGGGACAGGTCCACTTCACCCCCCTGCGTGTCCCCCCC
>NW_017307584.1:184389-185649 GCF_000935625.1 Nanorana parkeri | reverse complement strand
TGTTTGAACACATTGTTGTTATCCCGATGATGTCACTTTGTTTTTCCTGATGATCATTTTGTGCTTTTTCTCTCTTTTTTTTGCAGTTTTGTGTGCGAAGAATCTGGTGAAGAAGGATTTTTTCAGTGAGTATCAGCGGAGTTCTTCTTTGTGTGGTGGGACATAGCGGGCCAGGGGGCCAGAAAATGAAAGGGGGGCTCGGAATATTGTCTTCCTGCTGTAAGATGTACCCTCTGCATTAAATCTGACCTCCGTCCTTCCCTTCAGTCTTCTATCTTCTCAGCTCGCTTCCTCTCTCCTCCTCTACGCTGAAATGTAAAGTACAGGAAGTGGCTGTTGAGAACAGGAAGTGGTGGCACACTCCACATGTCACATTTCAAAGATGGCCCCTCAGCAGTGTCTTCCTTGTAACCCTGGCCGTACCCTGTGATTTTATATTGAAACAAAATGGATGTTTCCAGACAATGTCCTTATCATTGCCATAGAAATATCTTCACTGATCTCTTGTGCTGAGGAGGAAAGGCTGGTGGCCATTGCTGGGTGGTCGGCCATTGCTGGGTGGTCGGCCATTGCTGGGTGGTCGGCCATTGCCGGGTGGTCGGCCGTGCTGCGGTCGGCCGTGCTGCGGTCGGCCGTGCTGCGGTCGGCCTCAGATACGAGGCGCAGCCTATATTCAGGTTTGGTTGGACCGTGCGTGTGATTTCCGTGTTCAGCTCGTAGGCCGGCTGCGTTATCTGCTCTCTTTCTTTCGCCCCCAACTGCAGGGCTCCCGGATCCTTTTGCCAAGGTGGTAGTGGACGGGTCGGGGCAATGCCACTCTACGGACACAGTGAAGAACACCCTGGACCCGAAGTGGAACCAGCACTACGACCTGTAAGTCCTCTGCAAAGTGTCACTCGGCTAAACCATTTCTCATAGATTTGGGGGGGATACTGAGGGGGAATAACAGGCGCCGTTCCTCCGCTGAAAGTGCGGCATGTAGCGTGCAAATTACCGGTGGGAATGGGTGTTCTGGTATAATCATGTGATGTCAGTGGCGTGTATACCAAACCATCACAGAGGATCATTGTTGGGGTTTGTGTAAGCAGGGGAGCCCATTAGGTGGATGGTGATCGTAGCTCTCAGAGCTGATGCTGGTAGATCAGGAAGGGGGGGATGGCGGCCAGGAGAGAGAGTGCCTGGAGAGAGAGAGTGCCTGGAGAGAGAGAGTGCCTGGAGAGAGAGAGTGCCTGGAGAGAGAGAGTGCCTGGAGAGAGAGAG
>NW_017307584.1:183400-184369 GCF_000935625.1 Nanorana parkeri | reverse complement strand
CGGAGAGCCGGGAGAGAGTGGACAGAGCGCCAGGAGAGAGAGCGGAGAGCCGGGAGAGAGTGGAGAGAGAGTGAGGGAGTTTTTTTTTCATTGGTAGATCTCATGTAGCTCGTCGTTTGAAAAGTAGATCTTCACCCCGAAATTGTGGGCACTCCTGGTGTACCCGGTACTGTTGGTCTTTATTATTGGGGTAAGAGTATTGCTGAGGAGGACGAGCCCCCCCATAATCGACCTTTCAGTTCCAGCTTGAGTCTGGATATCTCCATAATATCATTTAAAGCTCGAGCAGAGATTTTGGAATCTCCTCGTATCGGTAGCGGCTGTTCAGAGCGGGAACTCTGGGAAGAAGAGAAATGCCAACACAGGAGTTCTGTCGGGTTAGAAGAAGCTATTAGCTGTGTCACGTCACCCCTGACCACTGTAACATCAGTTTCGGGTGCACCCCTTTGGTTTGCACCCCTTTAATCCGGCACCCCTGGTCCCTCTCAGGTCTCCCTTTGTCATACACACTCTGTGATCCGGGCGCAGTGCCACGGTTTCCGGTAAAAGGCTCGTTCATGCCCATTCCGGCCCCCTATTGGGTCACAGAGGAGACCAGACACAAAAGAAGTGAAACTGTAGACGGAGCGGCTGAGGTGACATCTCGCCCCGTGCAGGAAGAGGAGGACAGTGGAGGTATTGTTCCTGAGCCACCAGACCGGCCTTGTCTGTCGCAGAGCATGGAGCAGACCGGTTCCTCCAGTTCCCTGTGTGTGTGATACTTCCACAGACAGACAGATTGTGATTGGGCAGGTATACGGGTATCAGGAGGAAATAGGGATATAATGTACCTGCATGGCACATGTCCTCCTACGTCACCAGGTGACACTGACACCCAGGACGCCGTCACTCCGCCGGTAAGGATCAGGGTGCGGCTGCATCGCTCATGTACTCTGCAATATGAAAGTGTTATTGCTTCTATGAATGAAC
>NW_017307584.1:180324-183336 GCF_000935625.1 Nanorana parkeri | reverse complement strand
CTCTTCTCCTTCCTGCGTTTTGTATATGTATTGTGTTACCGAGTCATTTCTGCCTCTGAAGCCTTTATAAAAGGTGAGCTTTGGTGAAGGGTGTCTCCAGATTGTTGACTGGAAAAGGGTCATCTCAGAACATTGACCCCCGGAATGCTGGCTCCTAAAGGGGTAGCCCCGGAATGCTGGCTCCTAAAGGGGTAGCCCCGGAATGCTGGCTCCTAAAGGGGTAGCCCCGGAATGCTGGCTCCTAAAGGGGTAGCCCCGGAAAGGCCGGCTCCTATAGGGGTAGCCCCGGAAAGGCCGGCTCCTATAGGGGTAGCCCCGGAAAGGCCGGCTCCTATAGGGGTAGCCCCGGAAAGGCCGGCTCCTATAGGGGTAGCCCCGGAAAGGCCGGCTCCTATAGGGGTAGCCCCGGAAAGGCCGGCTCCTATAGGGGTAGCCCCGGAAAGGCCGGCTCCTATAGGGGTAGCCCCGGAAAGGCCGGCTCCTATAGGGGTAGCCCCGGAAAGGCCGGCTCCTATAGGGGTAGCCCCGGAAAGGCCGGCTCCTATAGGGGTAGCCCCGGAAAGGCCGGCTCCTATAGGGGTAGCCCCGGAAAGGCCGGCTCCTATAGGGGTAGCCCCGGAAAGGCCGGCTCCTATAGGGGTAGCCCCGGAAAGGCCGGCTCCTATAGGGGTAGCCCCGGAAAGGCCGGCTCCTATAGGGGTAGCCCCGGAAAGGCCGGCTCCTATAGGGGTAGCCCCGGAAAGGCCGGCTCCTATAGGGGTAGCCCCGGAAAGGCCGGCTCCTATAGGGGTAGCCCCGGAATGCTGCCCAGAAAAAGCAGGCCTGAGAACCTGGTGTTGAAGGCTCCAGCTCCTATAATGCTTTGAAATCTTGCCCTTCGTATGTCATCCATATTCCCATTAATAAGTCGGGCTCATTACCATCACCTTATGATTCTTTTATACTGTGGCCGGCTGGTGCATTGTGGGTGTTTTCGGTCATTAAAGACTGCTCTTTTGCTCAGACAGTCTCTGCCTATTAGATATTGTTGAGATAGTAGTAGAATCTGCAAGGCACAAGGTGATTGTGTGTGTCATTGTGTGTGTCATTGTGTGTGTGTGTGTGTGTGATCGCGAGGGAGTGTGATGGCGTGTGCTGTCAGGCGGGCTGTGACCGGGCTGTGGGCAGTTCCCGGCAGATTGGAGCGGAGTACATTGCACGGGATCGGCACACATCTATAAACATTGTGAATTACCTTTCCTCTTCCTCCTGTGTTGGGGAATTCCGGAGACCTGGATTCATGTCATTAGATATTGCCCAACGTCTCTGAATCGCTGACGGCTGGGCAGAGTGCGTGTGTGTCACGTGTTTGTGAGGCGTGTGCGCGCTTTCTTTAGGTGATATTGTCTGTGGAAATGAACGAGCAGATAATCGGATATTACAGAAACAATTGTCTGTACTGCAGTCTCCATGTTCCATTATCCGTTCCATATAAAATGACTCCGTGACATGAGGATTGTTCTACAATTATTTACAAAGTCTTTTTTCCACTATTCTAAAAGGGAACAAAAGTGAAATGTCAATGGGTGGAACTAAAAGCAAATCTTCAGGAAAGTGATCATTGAGGGGTGGAGGGGGAGAAGGAGTGAATTAGAGAGTGGATCAGAATAAATGAAAACTTAGTATCATTCACACTGTTTGTTTGTTTTTAGTAGATTTCCCCTCTCCGGTATACACATGACCCATTTGTTTTTGTTTTTTTATTACTTGCCACTAGGAATTCCTCTTCTTACCTCTATGACATCATCCTGAGGACTGCAGGGCTTCCCTCTTACCTCTGACATCATCCTGAGGACTGCAGGGCTTCCCTCTACCCTCTATGACATCATCCTGAGGACTGCATAGGGCTTCCCTCTACCCTCTATGACATCATCCTGAGGACTGCATAGGGCTTCCCTCTACCCTCTATGACATCATCCTGAGGACTGCATAGGGCTTCCCTCTACCCTCTATGACATCATCCTGAGGACTGCATAGGGCTTCCCTCTACCCTCTATGACATCATCCTGAGGACTGCATAGGGCTTCTTTCTTACCTCTGACATCATCCTGAGGACTGCATAGGGCTTCCCTCTACCCTCTATGACATCATCCTGAGGACTGCATAGGGCTTCTTTCTTACCTCTGACATCATCCTGAGGACTGCAGGGCTTCCCTCTTACCTCTGACATCATCCTGAGGATTGCAGGGCTTCCCTCTTACCTCTGACATCATCCCGAGGACTGCATAGGGCTTCCCTCTTACCTCTGACATCATCCTGAGGATTGCATAGGGCTTCCCTCTTACCTCTGACATTATCCCGAGGACTGCATAGGGCTTCCCTCTTACCTCTGACATCATCCTGAGGACTGCAGGGCTTCCCTCTACCCTCTATGACATCATCCTGAGGACTGCATAGGGCTTCCCTCTACCCTCTATGACATCATCCCGAGGACTGCATAGGGCTTCCCTCTTACCTCTGACATCATCCTGAGGACTGCAGGGCTTCCCTCTACCCTCTATGACATCATCCTGAGGACTGCATAGGGCTTCTTTCTTACCTCTGACATCATCCTGAGGACTGCAGGGCTTCCCTCTTACCTCTGACATCAACCTGAGGACTGCAGGGCTTCCCTCTTACCTCTGACATCAACCTGAGGATTGCAGGGCTTCCCTCCTCCACCAAAGCAGGAAGTAGGGATCCTTCGAGACGCCCTTTTGCTGTAGGCTTCCCATTGGATGTGTGTTCTGTGCATATTGGTAATGAGGGGGAGGGCCGTCTTTGGTGGTAACCCCTCCTCCTCCTCATCGTGGTGGGGGTGATGAAGCCCTGTTGTCCACAGGAATGTTTAGGGTGGTAATACTTCAGCGAATTCACTGCAGGTACTTTAGCGTTGTCACCCTGCAGGGTGTAAGGTTACCCCACTTCATGAACTGTTAGATATTTGTTCTGTAAAGGACGTCGTACAACACCTCTCGTCTTGTATTTGTCACG
>NW_017307584.1:179841-180281 GCF_000935625.1 Nanorana parkeri | reverse complement strand
TCGCACCGCGATTTGATTTAAGACACGCCGCTGGGAGTTGGGTGGGTTAGGCGCGCTCTCCCTGCGTGTAGTTTCCGGGTCAGCGTGGGTCCAGCACAGATGGTGTGGCCCCGGCTCGGCGCTGACATATTTAGCTGCGCTTTATAGGTTGGCCCTGGTCAGACCTGCCCGAGCCGGAGAGTCTGCAGGAATGTTTGCCGGGAGATTAGAGGGGATTTGCCTGCTAAAAAAAGAGCGTTTATCTTGGCGCGGGACCGGTTTGGAGGCTTGTGTATTCGTCTTCCCTATTGGGCGAGCTTCGTGTGCCGGAGAATTAACACAAGGCGGTGCGACCCAAACGCTGGCACGTCTCGGGTCTCCTGTATCCTCAGCTGAACTCTCTTCCTGCGTGGAGATCCCTCTGCCAGGGCTGCTGCACCCCCCCCTGCGACTCCCCCGAG
>NW_017307584.1:175741-176510 GCF_000935625.1 Nanorana parkeri | reverse complement strand
CTCTGACATCATCCCGAGGACTGCATAGGGCTTCCCTCTTACCTCTGACATCATCCTGAGGATTGCATAGGGCTTCCCTCTTACCTCTGACATTATCCCGAGGACTGCATAGGGCTTCCCTCTTACCTCTGACATCATCCTGAGGACTGCAGGGCTTCCCTCTACCCTCTATGACATCATCCTGAGGACTGCATAGGGCTTCCCTCTACCCTCTATGACATCATCCCGAGGACTGCATAGGGCTTCCCTGTTACCTCTGACATCGTCCTGAGGACTGCAGGGCTTCCCTCTACCCTCTATGACATCATCCTGAGGACTGCATAGGGCTTCTTTCTTACCTCTGACATCATCCTGAGGACTGCAGGGCTTCCCTCTTACCTCTGACATCAACCTGAGGACTGCAGGGCTTCCCTCTTACCTCTGACATCAACCTGAGGATTGCAGGGCTTCCCTCCTCCACCAAAGCAGGAAGTAGGGATCCTTCGAGACGCCCTTTTGCTGTAGGCTTCCCATTGGATGTGTGTTCTGTGCATATTGGTAATGAGGGGGAGGGCCGTCTTTGGTGGTAACCCCTCCTCCTCCTCATCGTGGTGGGGGTGATGAAGCCCTGTTGTCCACAGGAATGTTTAGGGTGGTAATACTTCAGCGAATTCACTGCAGGTACTTTAGCGTTGTCACCCTGCAGGGTGTAAGGTTACCCCACTTCATGAACTGTTAGATATTTGTTCTGTAAAGGACGTCGTACAACACCTCTCGTCTTGTATTTGTC
>NW_017307584.1:175257-175721 GCF_000935625.1 Nanorana parkeri | reverse complement strand
CCCAATAAGACTTATTTTAAATTTTCGCACCGCGATTTGATTTAAGACACGCCGCTGGGAGTTGGGTGGGTTAGGCGCGCTCTCCCTGCGTGTAGTTTCCGGGTCAGCGTGGGTCCAGCACAGATGGTGTGGCCCCGGCTCGGCGCTGACATATTTAGCTGCGCTTTATAGGTTGGCCCTGGTCAGACCTGCCCGAGCCGGAGAGTCTGCAGGAATGTTTGCCGGGAGATTAGAGGGGATTTGCCTGCTAAAAAAAGAGCGTTTATCTTGGCGCGGGACCGGTTTGGAGGCTTGTGTATTCGTCTTCCCTATTGGGCGAGCTTCGTGTGCCGGAGAATTAACACAAGGCGGTGCGACCCAAACGCTGGCACGTCTCGGGTCTCCTGTATCCTCAGCTGAACTCTCTTCCTGCGTGGAGATCCCTCTGCCAGGGCTGCTGCACCCCCCCCTGCGACTCCCCCGAG
>NW_017307584.1:169970-174972 GCF_000935625.1 Nanorana parkeri | reverse complement strand
AGCTATTGGCACAATATATTATTGTATTTATTTCAAATCCTAAAATGTGACCTGACCCGTATATGTCCCCAAATGTTGTAATCGGCCAGTGCATATGCTGACCAGAGAGACAAGCGGATGTATAACCTCATCAGTTTGCTTCTGCTCCTTCATTGTCCAATCACAGGCTAGGTAGGTCTGTTATCTTACTGCGGTGTAGTCTGCATGGAGGTCCGGGACCTCGCTGTGCTTTCCTGGCAGGGTCGCTGGCGGCCTGTTGTGTCGTTAGTGCACGGCGGCGGCCTGTTGTGTCGTTAGTGCACGGCGGCGGCCTGTTGTGTCGTTAGTGCACGGCGGCGGCCTGTTGTGTCGTTAGTTTGATCAGGGTTGCTGGTGTGTGTGTGTGTGTGTGTGTTCTTTAAGCAATGGTTATGTGTAGTATCGGGGCGGTGTATACCTTCAGCGCTGTGTAATGATCTGTAATAGTTTCCTTGTGGCTCTTCGCTCCTCCCGGCATCACTGACTGATCCTATAAGCCAGCGGTAGTCAAACACTGGTCCTCCAGTTGTGGTGGAACAACCAATCCCACAATGCATTGCAACATTCTCACAGACATGACTCCCGGAGAGAGATGCATCATGGGATTTGTAGTTTCACCACAGCTGGAGGACCAGTGGTTGGCTACCCCAAAGTAGTGCAGTATAGTGGTGTTACTGGAAAGAGATGGCCGTCTCCTCCATTCTCTGTCCCCGTCTCCTCCATTCTCTGTCCCCGTCTCCTCCATTCTCTGTCCCCGTCTCTTCATTCTCTGTCCCCGTCTCTTCATTCTCTGTCCCCGTCTCCTCCTCAGGTATATCGGAAAGTCGGACTCCATCACCATCAGCGTGTGGAACCATAAAAAGATCCACAAGAAGCAGGGCGCCGGGTTCCTGGGCTGCGTGCGGCTCCTCTCCAACGCCATCAACCGCCTCAAAGACACCGGCTGTGAGTAGACTTGGAGTGCTGCGATCATGTGACCCTGCTGTGCGCGGCGATCACGTGACTTCGCTCTGCAGTGATCATGTGACTTCAGCTGTGCAGTGATTTTTTTATGTGATGTCGGCTGTTCAGACTTGCTTGCACTTGGAGTCCTTCGGGGGCTGAAGTCCGTCTTCACTCAGTTATAAATTCATGGTGATTGGTTCCTGATCAGACCTGACTGACTCTCGCCTCCCCTACAGATCAACGGCTGGATTTATGCAAGCTCGGCCCTAATGACAATGACACCGTTCGGGGGCAGATAGTAGGTAAGTGCTCACAAGCCACGGCCATACATGCAGGCAGTCGTCGCCCATACTGGGACGTGTAGTGAAGAGCGGTTGCTGTAGGTGTTGTCCCCTCTGATGTCGGTAGTCTCGGCCCCAGAAGAAGGAAGCCCATACGGCTTTATACTCTGCAGCAGGTTATAGATCGCAGTCTGTGGGCAGGCCGGCTGTGCCGTGTGTGTGCCATTCATCTGTTGCCTGTACGTGTCCTATAATGGGCATTGTGGAGACTCTGGGTAATGGTCGCTGTGTATTGTGTTCTCTCTTGCAGTCAGCCTCCAGTCCCGGGACCGCATCGGCACTGGCGGCCAGGTGGTGGACTGCAGCCGCCTCTTCGACAATGATTTGCCTGATGGGTGAGAGAAGTGCGCTTTTGTTTTCCTTCTATGTGTTCTAACCCGTAACATGGGGCAGGAAGGTCACTGGTCACAGGCAGCTATGGAACAACTCTGGCCCCCCTATACACCAATCCACAATGCACCCCAATTCCTGACGCACTCTGTGCTCGGTGTGCAATATGTGGAACTGCCTGTGCCCGGGGTGACCTGTCTTGTTCCTCAATGACTTATCTCTGTGCGCTGATTATAGGGAATCGCCTGTTAGTTTGGTTTAGTCTGTCAGGTTTTTATTGTCTCCTCCCCTCCTGTCAATGGAACTCCCAATATTACACTAAAATAGCAGTAAAAACCTGGCTGGGGTTCCCCCACTCCACACAAACAGAGGATATTTAGGTGGACTTCCATTCTATAGGATTTAGCGGCCTGGTGTACGTTGGGTGAAGTGACTTCTCATTTTCCTATCAGATCTATTCACCCCCCAGAAAGGTGTGGGAGGAGGGGGGGGTGCATGATGAATTCACATACAGAGGATTCTCCTGGTTCAGGTCTGACTCCGCTGATGAATTTCTGCACACAATCGGTATTACATATATGACCAATCATCTGTACCTGAACATACAGGGGTACATAGGCAGCTGGTGAGTGTGGCACCCCATTAATGTCCATTTAAATAGTACAAAGGGGGTCCCCGGCACACTTTCATGCCAGCCGAAAAACCCCCAATCTGTTTTACTGCTCAGGAATAAAAAACACAGATTATAGTTCTAATATCTGCAGATAAATGAAGTCACACTGTCGCCTCAAGGCACCTCTGAGGATTGGGGCCCCTAAATCTACACCGAACCCCCAACTATGGGACATGCATAGTACGGCAGCAACCAACTAATCGATAACGAGAATAGTTGTCAACTATTGTCATTATGGATTAGTTGGTTGAATCCCTTCGCTATCTCCTCCTCCTACGCTGGGAGGAGGGCACAGCAAGCAGTGGGCGGGTCTAGTAGCCAGTTTGCTATTGCAATTTAAAATGGCCAATAGCAGGCTGACTATTGCACCCGCCCTCTACCTGCTGTATTTACATTCAGCTGCCGCCTGCAGAATCCTGCCACTGGCAGTACTCTCAGTATATTCCGGGCGATAGCTTGCAATATACTGAGCTTTGGGTGACGGGAGGTGGTTAGTATATGTCCTCCCATGACGCTAAAGAGACCTATGGGGGAAAGCACCAACCTCATGGTTCTCTTTTAAAGGTGAAGTCTAATACCAAATTCACCAACACCGAGGTGACAATGTCCTCCTCTCACTCCCGGCACAGACACCGATCAGCATCTCATGTTCTGTGTTGCCTTCCCACACCTACAAATTGGCCCTTTTAGTGGCGACGGGGGTTGGCGATCACCTGTCCTGCCGTCCAATCATATTCTCTGTATCGGGATGTCGCTGATTCTTCTCAGCCGGTGACGTGAAATTAGAACGGAATGTTTAACGGAAGAATTTCTCCTTTTCTTGCTGTATTAACCTGACTATTAGATGTGACCCGGGGTGGTGTGTGACTCGCCGTGTGTCCGTCCTGTGTATTGTCTCTTTAATCTGTCACATGACTTGTGTGCTGTTCTGAGCTTAGTCTTGCTGAAAGGCGGAGTCAGAGTGTGTTAGCCGTGACCTTAATACGCCCAAAATACAAACAAAACTGATATTTCAGAGAGAAACCCCTCCCCCCTGACTGTCTCTATTGTCTTCTATCGGGGTTTCCATTGGTGAGATCTCTGCGCTGGGTTCCCGGGTCTGTACACCCGCTGTGCCCATTATGAGGGGCCCCCGCCATCCCTGTGCTGAGTTCCCGGGTCTGTACCCCCGCTGTGCCCATTATGAGGGTCTGAGGGAGCAGGATAAGTGGGAAGACGGTAAGGTGGGTGGTGATTGGTCCGGGTCTCTGGTGAGGGATATCACACTACTGGAGCCCCTGGAAGAGATGAGTAGTTTGCAGGTGGCCATTAAATTGCACCTCGGCTTGAAATATCAGTTTTGGGGGGACGAGCCCTTTTGACTTGAAGCTCGTCTGACGCCTCGGGTACATGGTGGGAGGTGATTGGCTCTCTCCTATTTTGTCTTCCTGCTGTTAGATGACGGCTGGGATTTGATTGGCTTGTTGGGGGGGGGATGAGCCCGGTATCTCCTAGTTTGTGTTCTGATCCGCGTCCAGTGACCCCCGGACAGAGACGACAGCTGGAGATGGTTGTTATACACAATGATGGAAGGACCCCGCTCTGACCTCTGACCTTTCAGCAAAGCCCGCCCCCCGTTGCTAGCCTCATAATTCATATGGCACCTGCTTATTTTCTCCCTTGTCTTGGCGGCCACACTATAAGGCCCGGCCTGGGTTTCCTGGAAATAGCACTCACTGCTTTATCTCTCCCGTGTCTGGATCGTAGCTGGGAGGAAAGACGGACCGCCTCGGGGCGCATCCAGTACTTAAACCACATCACCAGGACCACCCAATGGGAGCGGCCAACCCGGTAAGTGCAGACCAGGACTTGTCGTGTTTTGTGATGGTGACGCTTTCATTGTGATATGTCTCTGTATTGCTGTGACCGCGTGCATTCCTCCTGAGGTTAGGAGCCAGTTGCACTGTATAGAGAAGGTGACGACGCTCGCTGGCTGCGCTGTATAGAGAGGGTGACAACGCTCGCTGGCTGCACTGTGTAGAGAGGGTGACAACGCTCGCTGGCTGCACTGTATATAGAGGGGGATGGCGCACTGTATAGAGTAGCAGTGTCGTCATCCTTGAGCAGGAAGTGTGCCTTCTCCCTAGCATGGTGGGAGGTGTTTTGTAGTTCAGAGATAACTGGAAGAATATAACTGATGGCAGTCAGTAGACAGAACACGGGAAGTGATTAGATTGGAGGATGAGTCGGGATTGTCATTGGATGCAGCCGGAGCCCTGGCCTGTCATTGGATGCAGCCGGAGCCCTGGCCTGTCATTGGTCACCTTGTATAACGGATGAGGATGACGCATGCTTACGTTTTCTCCCGCGCATTCACTTGATATGTAATGCTGACAACGCTGGTGGTGGTCGCTGCGTTTCGCTCTCCCCGCGGAGCGCGGTGCTCACGTTGATTTGTATGGGATGAGTCGAATGTTTATCTCTGTGATGGTGTCACCCCCTCCCCAGGCCGGCATCGGAGTACTCCAGTCCTGGGAGGCCTCTGAGCTGTTTTGTAGATGAAAACACGCCAATCACAGGGACCAATGGGGCCACCAGCGGCCAGAGCTCGGACCCCCGCATCGTGGAAAGGAGAGTGCGGTCACAGCGACACAGGAATTACATGAGCAGAACGCATTTACACACCCCGCCAGACCTGCCCGAGGGATATGGTGAG
>NW_017307584.1:168585-169548 GCF_000935625.1 Nanorana parkeri | reverse complement strand
CACGGGGGGGGGGGGGGGGGCGCTGTAGGTGGTGACATTCGTCTGATGAGCTTTCTTGTGGGTCGGTCTGTTCATGTACGCTGGAGCTGATATCCTGCGTTGTCACCCGTTCTTATAGACTGATGGAGATATGTGCCGTGTTACTGCCTATAGGGGACCTGCACTGAAAATGGCACCAAGTTCATTCGAGGATCTCGCGTAGTAATGTGCCTAGGGACAGGAAGTGCACTGGTATCAGGAGCGCTTAGGTACAGGAAGTGCTCTGGTATCAGGAGCGCTTAGGTACAGGAAGTGCGCTGGTATCAGGAGCGCCTAGGGACAGGAAGTGCGCTGGTATCAGAAGCGCCTAGGGACAGGAAGTGCGCTGGTATCAGGAGCGCCTAGGGAGAGGAAGTGCACTGGTATCAGGAGCTCCAGGGACAGGAAGTGCACTGGTATCAGGAGCGCCAGGTACAGGAAGTGCACTGGTATCAGGAGTGCCTAGGGAGAGGAAGTGCACTGGTATCAGGAGCGCCTAGGGACAGGAAGTGCACTGGTATCAGGAGCGCCAGGGAGAGGAAGTGCGCTGGTATCAGGAGTGCCTAGGGAGAGGAAGTGCACTGGTATCAGGAGCGCCAGGGAGAGGAAGTGCACTGGTATCAGGAGCGCCAGGGACAGGAAGTGCACTGGTATCAGGAGCTCCAGGGACAGGAAGTGCACTGGTATCAGGAGCTCCAGGGACAGGAAGTGCACTGGTATCAGGAGCTCCAGGGACAGGAAGTGCACTGGTATCAGGAGCGCCAGGGACAGGAAGTGCACTGGTATCAGGAGCGCTTATGCGCAGGAAGTCCACTGGTATCAGGAGCGCCAGCGACAGGAAGTGCACTGGTATCAGGAGCGCTTATGTGCAGGAAGTGCACTGGTATCAGGAGCGCAGCATGCGGGGTGTATGGACGGGAGGGGGTGTAGGCCTGGGAGGGGTGG
>NW_017307584.1:167631-168369 GCF_000935625.1 Nanorana parkeri | reverse complement strand
CCCTCTCGTATTCCTTCCTGTGTTTTGTTGTTTCAGGGATCTCAGCAACGTGAACTGTGAGGAGCTGGGCCCGCTCCCGCCGGGCTGGGAGATCCGGAACACAGCCACAGGCCGCGTCTACTTCGTAGATCACAACAATCGCACCACGCAGTTCACCGACCCCCGGCTGTCCGCCAACCTTCACCTCGTATTAAAGTGAGTGCTGCTGATATTGTCGCCCCGGATGGGGGGGTCACTGTACAAATTAGAGCCGCTTCCTGTCTGGATCTCGGTGTACATCCTCCTTACGATGTGCCAACTTCATTGCACAGTTCTGTATAGTATCAGAATAAAGAGAACCTGTCCTGAGACAACACTCCATAGACAATAGCAGGCCCTAGAACCGCACAGTAATAGCCTTCAGCCCGGACTTTTCCTCCAACTTTCTTACAGAGATTGCACCATAACGGCACCAAACTGGAGCTCAGACACTTCCCCTTTATATCCCATAATGCAGTGCACCATCTAAGTGACCTGCTGAGGCACCTGCATTGCATTGTGGGTAGTGATGGGGGCAAAGTTTAGACTGATATGGTCCTGGGCAAAGCTGAAGGCAAAACTAGTTCCAGAGCGGATCATACCCCTGCCGCCTGATGTGCCAGGATACGTCTACCCTTGTAAGTGGCGTGTGAGTGCGACGATGAATCCATATCCGGGGTCACTACGCAACCTTCATCCCAGCGGAGTCCACCCATAAAT
>NW_017307584.1:164250-167336 GCF_000935625.1 Nanorana parkeri | reverse complement strand
GGTTAAATGATCCGTAGTACATGATATGTAGCCCTGTACCCCCTTTTCCACTTACAGAGCTAGGTTATTTTTCTTTTAAATAAATATTAATGTATTTTAATGGTATCTATCTACCAGTAGCTGCCTCATTTCCCACCCTCGGCTTATATTCGGGACGGCTTATACTCGAGTATATACGGTAGATATATGTATGTATATATTATTTGCTGCTGTAGATCCGCATTCCGGCCCATCTTGGTTGGAATTACAGGCGACTCCCATTTCTCTGGCCAGACTGTGCGTGGAGTCTCTTCATGCATCCAGTCGTCGGTCTGTGTGGCCCCAGATTAGCCTCTTCTCTGTAGGGGGACAGAATCATGCGTTCGCTCCCCGGAGTCTGACATGCGTGTGTGTCTTATTTCAAAATTGGCATCATTGCCAAGGATGATAACGGAGGGACTCGTCCCATCACGCATCTACCTTTACTCTCTGCGTGGTGCTCTGGGTGACCGATCACCTTCATTAATGGGTTTATATCTGATCTATATTTGCTGCTCATTAGAGGAGAAGATTAGTGCAATCAGAGACCCCCCCTCCCCCTCAGCGTGAGCGCAGCCTCTATGGCGATTTTATATGAATGATTTGCTTTTGTCTCTTCACAGCCGCCAGAACCAGCTGAAAGACCAACAACAGCAGCAACAGCAGCAACCTCCTCCGCCGCCGCCACCGCCGGTGGTGTCCTTGTGTCAGCTCGCCGATGACGTGGACTGTCTGACCGTCCCGCGTTACAAGAGAGACCTGGTGCAGAAATTGAAGATCCTGAGGCAGGAGCTGTCCCAGCAGCAGCCTCAAGCCGGCCATTGCCGCATCGAGGTGTCGCGGGAGGAGATCTTTGAGGTACGTTCCTCTGAAACCGGGTTCGTGATGATTTGGATGTAAGCGGTGGGCGCGTCCGGTGACCAGATGACGGACATTTGCCCCTATTGCCCTTACGCGGGCTGGATGCGGTCATAAACCTAAAAACTTGGGTCACATGATCATGTTTAGAAAGGGGGTCCCCCGTTAGCATATCATGTTTTTGGCCCACGTCAGCATCGCTCGGCTGTCATCGGCGACATGTTCAACAGCATTTGAAGGCTGTAAGATTCCCATCAGAGCCAGATCGGGGGTCCATCCAAAATATGAGGAGGAATGGCTTGGACCCCCCCTGTCTGTAGCCCCATGAGGGAGATTTCTCTTCATTGTCCGTCCAGGAGACGCAGGAAGAGGTGCAAGGACAGTCCACTGTTATAGAGCTGTCATTACGGCCGGTGTCCCCATCAGAAGATTTCCCCTCTGTTCCTCTTGAGGTGACAACGGTTCTATTTTGGATTCTCCATCCGTTTCTCCCACACCTCATCCAAACCTAGAAGTCCAAGTGAGGTTGCAGCCCCCGGGGGGGGGGATCTCATCTCATGTTCCATCTCTTACAGGAGTCCTACAGACAGGTGATGAAGATGAGGCCGAAGGACTTGTGGAAGAGACTTATGATCAAATTCCGGGGGGAAGAAGGCTTGGACTATGGCGGGGTGGCCAGGTATGTATTGGTGTGCTTGTGTAGCCCCCCCCCCGTAGTCCGTCCTGCAATGGGAGGATGATTGGAGGAGGGGTATCTTGTGACCTTGCAGAACTCCGGGGCTCAGTGTGGTGTCTTTGTTGTTGTTTTGCAGAGAGTGGCTTTACCTTTTGTCTCACGAGATGCTGAATCCGTACTACGGCCTCTTCCAGTATTCCCGGGATGACATCTACACGCTACAGATCAACCCAGATTCTGCCGTCAACCCGGTACGTGGCTCCCATCCTTCTCTGCTCCCCGTAGCATTGGGATCTGTGACCTCGTATGGTTTTGTCTAGGGACGCACCGACACCGGAATTTTAGTATGAGTACGGATCATTTTTTTCCGGTACTCGCCGATACCAATTACCGAGTACCGGAAGTCCCATTCAGGAAGCCAGGCGCTGTGTAATGACTCGCCACCCGGCTTCCCGATTAACAATCAAGTCCGTCCCCTCTTACCATGTCCAGCCCGTCACCCCCGGGGCCTCTCCAGCCAGAACGCGGCCTTCCTCCGGTACCCAGCGCTGGAGCCGTCTGGCCAGCCAATCAGAAAGCCGGGCGCCTTGTAATGCTGCGACGCCTTGCTTTCTGATTGGCCGGCTCCATGCTCCCTTGTCATTAGATGACGAGGGAGCATGAAGCCAGCTTTCCCGGCCAATCAGAATTCCGGGCAGCGCCTCAGTACACGCTTCCTGATTGGCCGTGAAGTCGGCTCCCCGGGTGTCTTACCTTGTCCAGCCTGTCACCCCCGGGGGCCTCTCCAGCCAGGACGCGGCCTTCCTCCAATAGCCGTCTGGCCGGCCAATCAGGAAGCCGTGTAATGACACGACGCCCTGCTTTCTGATTGGTCGGGAGAGCCGGCTTCATGCTCCCTCGTCATGAGATGATGAGGGAGCATGAAGCCCGTTCCCCGGCCAATCAGAATGCTGGCTAATCCTTCCTGGTTAGCCAGCTTCCCGACCAATCAGGAAGCCGGGCAGCGCCTCATTACACGGCGCCCCGGCTTCCTGATTGGCCGGGAAGTCGGCTCCATGCGCTCTCATCACAAATGACGAGAGACGGGAAACAGGGCAACGTGTAATGATGCGCCGCCCGGCTTCCTGATACAGGAAGTATCGTGCTAGGTATCGGAGCATTTGGGTGAGTACTGGCCCAAATACTCGGTATCGGCACCGATATCAATACTACTATCGGTACCGGTGCATCCCTAGTTTTTTCCCGTCACTCACTGACAGAGGTCTGACTCTCTCTCTCTCCAGGAACATCTCTCCTACTTCCACTTTGTGGGGAGGATTATGGGAATGGCCGTATTCCACGGGCACTACATTGACGGAGGCTTCACGTTACCCTTCTATAAGCAGCTGCTTGGGAAACCCATCACGCTGGACGACATGGAGTCTGTGGACCCCGACCTACATAACAGCCTGGTCTGGATCCTGTAAGTTACCTGCCTAAGAGTCTTCCTCTGTGTACATGGCGGTGCGAGCGCCCCCCCCCCCCCCTCTGGGGC
>NW_017307584.1:161153-164148 GCF_000935625.1 Nanorana parkeri | reverse complement strand
CCCCCCCCCCCTTCTGGGACTTCTCTGGAAGCTTTTCTCCAGCCTCTGTGGGTCTTCTTTCCCCCCTCTGACTCTCATCTCTCTTCTGATGAAATGTGTGACCCTGAATTCTTTGCAAACTTGCATCTCCGCAGTTGATCTCCAGCCCGCAATCCGTCCTCCCCAATTTCCTCAC
Organism: Nanorana parkeri; assembly: GCF_000935625.1. Lineage (NCBI taxonomy): Eukaryota > Metazoa > Chordata > Amphibia > Anura > Dicroglossidae > Nanorana > Nanorana parkeri. Next base: position 163,973 of record NW_017307584.1, on the reverse strand, counting down.
CACCTGATCCTGTCATGGCGGCTTTCTTTACATGTGCGTGCTGCCGCCTGGGTGCTGCAGACCTTAGCTGTGCAATCTACTGATCGGTTGCTTGATTAATATCAAGTAGATGATCTGCATGTTGCGCAGCTAAGGTCTGCAGTGGCCAGCGAGGATGAAAGGTATGACGGGGGCGCGGCCTTCTAATATAATGCTTGAGAGAATGTTCCAGGCAGGGCGCTGTGACACTTGCATCAGCCTGCCGACTCCTCCCACCACAGACCAGAAGACCCCGCGGAGTCCCTGCACGGATGTTGGATGTGTGGAGGGATATTTGGGGGTCACTTACAGCTTTTTCTCTAGCTCCTCCCCTTTAGAATGACACCCCCCCTAATTTCTGTGACCAGGTTTGTCTTCTGTTCCCCCAGAGAGAATGACATCACGGCGGTGTTGGATCACACGTTCTGCGTGGAGCACAGCGCGTACGGTGAACTCATCCAACATGAGCTGAAGCCAAACGGCAAGAGCATGCCGGTGACCGAAGATACCAAAAAGGAATACGTCAGGTGGGTAAGCTCCCCGCTGTCCAGGTCATGTGGTGACATTGGTGCCCCGTCATTGGCCGGCAGAGATTAAACGTTCGGCTTGCTGTCCGATGTCTGTGCGATATAAAGTGAGCGTGACTGAGAGAACAAACGTCACATGACTGTGGCTGCAACCTTGATTGGCCAGAAACGTCTTCTGTGCCCCCCTGGGCCCTGACCTTGTGGCAAAGCTCCTATGGCTACGGCTCGGGCTCAGTGAGGCGCTTTCATTGGACGGGGAGATGGCAGGTGGGGCATGACTCGGGTCCTAGTAACCTTGTGCCCTTCCAGTAGCCAGTCAGTGCAATGTCGGCTCCGTGGGCGCTGATGGCGGGGCCGAGTGTCGCTTTGACGTAGGGACTAGTCTGGTCACATGACCCTCGGGCCCCCGATGGAAATGATTTGACGTCTCTGCGGTTTGTGGTTGCAGGTTGTACGTGAACTGGCGGTTCCTGCGCGGGATCGAGGCGCAGTTCCTGGCTCTGCAGAAAGGTTTTAATGAAGTTATCCCGCAACATCTGCTGAAGGCGTTCGATGAGAAGGAGCTGGAGGTGAGTCCGCGGCTCAGACCCGTCCCCCGCGTGACGCAAGCCTAGGGAAGGGGGGAGCTGGGACTTGTAGTTCTATGCAGCCTGATTTCATCTCCGCTTCTCCTTCCCAGCTGATCATTTGCGGCTTGGGGAAGATCGATGTGAACGATTGGAAGGCCAACACCCGGTTAAAGCACTGCACGGCCGACAGCAACATCGTCAAGTGGTTCTGGAAGGGGGTGGAGTCATTCGATGAGGAGAGGAGGGCGCGGCTGCTGCAGTTTGTCACCGGGTCGTCTCGTGTCCCTCTGCAAGGCTTCAAAGCATTACAAGGTAACCTGTGACCTCCCGGGGTCCACCCTCCCCCCAGGTGCCGGGGTCCACCCTCCCCCCAGGTGCCGTCCCTTCCCCCATAGCATACCCCAAGTGTCTGATTCTGTGTTACACCCCCCTTCCCCCATAGCATACCCCAAGTGTCTGATTCTGTGTTACACCCCCCTTCCCCCATAGCATACCCCAAGTGTCTGATTCTGTGTTACACCCCCCTTCCCCCATAGCATACCCCAAGTGTCTGATTCTGTGTTACACCCCCCTTCCCCCATAGCATACCCCAAGTGTCTGATTCTGTGTTACACCCCCCTTCCCCCATAGCATACCCCAAGTGTCTGATTCTGTGTTACACCCCCCTTCCCCCATAGCATACCCCAAGTGTCTGATTCTGTGTTACACCCCCCTTCCCCCATAGCATACCGCAAGTGTCTGAATCTGCCTCCCCTGTAGCATGCAATCTCCTCTGTGAGGATGTTTTGGGGTTCTCCTCCTCAGTAATATTTGTGTTCCCGCCTCTAGGTGCCGCCGGCCCGCGGCTCTTCACAATTCATCAGATTGACGCAAATACCAACAACCTCCCCAAGGCACATACATGGTGAGTGTCCTGTACGGGTCCGGCCTGCGCTGCCAGGGGCCCGTCACTCGTGTCTGCTGGGACTCATGGGGGGGATTATATAGGCCGTCCACCCTACAAGTGCCAGGAGGGGATGTTTCTGTACACGGCTCTATACAAAGAAGACGAGAGGAATGTCCAGATTCCTCCGTTACTCTTCTCTTCCCCGAGCGTCACCAACGTGCAATCTAAAAGTCATGACACTTGGAAGTGGGAGGAGCCAGGGAAGGGGGTTGTCCCACAGACTCCATAGCACTGGACTGCAGAATGGTAAAGATGGCGTCTGGTAGGCTGAGGCTTCCGTTGTTGCTCAGAAGTTCCATCGATAAACCAAACTCCATGCACCTTGGGTGGAGGGCAGATTGGTGAGGGGGAGTTGGGGTCACCAGTGAGGGCTGAGCTGGGACCCCTAATTGTAGGCGGCTCAATATGAAGGTGCTTGTTATCTCAGAAGCTGCTCCCCGCTGGATGCGTGTCCCGGGGGTTCAAACTCCGGCTGCGTTTTCTATCCAGCAGGGAGGGGGCATGGGGGGCCCCATGTAATGATAGCAGTTGGTGTGTACAGCCGGGGACATAGTTACTCGGATCTGACTGCCGGTGACACCAAGGGATTGGTAGTTACTCGGATCTGACTGCCGGTGACACCAAGGGATTGGTAGTTACTCGGATCTGACTGCCGGTGACACCAAGGGATTGGTAGTTACTCGGATCTGACTGCCGGTGACACCAAGGGATTGGTAGTTACTCGGATCTGACTGCCGGTGACACCAAGGGATTGGTAGTT
>NW_017307584.1:158035-161098 GCF_000935625.1 Nanorana parkeri | reverse complement strand
AAATATATATATTTTTCTCCATTATGAAAAAGTCGTCCCGCGCTCACCACTTAGCTGCTATTTAAAAACCAATATCTTGAACTTTTGAAAGGGGCGCCGCGTTTCCCGGGAGGCGGCGCCCCGCGTATAAAGACTACTATTTTTATATGAGAGAAAAGGGGTCATCCATGATTTTACATTCCCTCTTCCCGGATCTCTGGCATCGCGGCCGCCGGGCGTGGAGAGAGGCCGACGCCATCTTGTTATAGGTTTGTTCAGGAAAAAAAAGGGTCCTCCGAGGTGTCCGCCAGGCTCCGCCCCTCAGGATGTGATGTCATACAAGGTGCTGTCGTAAGACCTGGCAGGGGGGGGCACGTGTCCTGTACGGTCGGAGGACCCCCCCCCCTCCCCCCATTGCCCATTCCAGTGGATGCGACGTATGATACTTAACTCGCACGATCCCCTCGCGCCCGTCGGTCTGTATCCGGCTATTCACCACTTATTTTATGAATATAATTCCTAATGGAATAATTTAATACCCGCCACACCTCCTGTATTTTATGTCCCCTCCCCCGATTGTCTTCATGCTTGTTGTGTATAAAGTTATTTCGTGTTTTTATAGTTTAAAGTGCACCTGTCCCTTAGGAGCCGTCCTGTCAGCTGAACCGATGTTCCCGCTCTGCCGGAGACCTTGGCGTCGCTGCGGCCATCTTGTCATTGCTCTGGTGTCTCCCATCACCCTGTGACAGCGTCGTGCGGGACGTCGCTTTGTATTATCCGGAAGTCAGGTTGCTACGGGCGATGGCCGGTCGTTGCTGGGCGACCATTTTGTAAACTCAATGTAGAAATCTCCAACGGCCATTTTTAGGATTGAGTGTTGGCAGCCAATCAGAGTGACGACACCAGTCCCTCGATGATGTCATAGACGGCGGCGCGTTGTAGAGTGTAGGGATCCAGTGACAACACGAGACCCTCGATGATGTCATAGACGCCGGCACGTTGTAGAGTGTAGGGATCCAGTGACAACACGAGACCCTCGATGATGTCATAGACGCCGGCACGTTGTAGAGTGTAGGGATCCAGTGACAACACGAGTCCCTCGATGATGTCATAGACGGCGGCGCGTTGTAGAGTGTAGGGATCCAGTGACAACACGAGTCCCTCGATGTCATAGACAGCGGCGCGTTGTCCGGTAGCTGAGGCCCGTGGCGTTACTGGCGCGCTGTGCAGGGACGCGGGATCTGTAGGGCCGTTCATTCATTCCCATCACATCCGATGAATGTTACAGGAGCAGTCGCCATTGTTGGTCACATGACCGCCATACGTGAATAGACGTTCAATGAAACGGCGCGTCCAAATCCAAATTCCGTCGCCCATCGTTCCGTGTCATTCGTAGCATGCGTTCCTGTGACATCACTGGATGTTCACACCGCCCCCTCCTCCTCATTAGTGTTCAGACGTCCTTTTTGTGGCAACGAGATGTCAAACCACTGATTCCGCTTCTGTTTCTGCATCAGACGCAAGGTTTTGCGAGCAGTGCGTTTCGGGGGGGATTTTAATTTTTTCACATTCGTACTCTTGTTGTGCGTGCGAGGAGGGTGGCGGCTGCGACGCGCGGTCCCATCCAGCCGCTGTCGCATTCCCTCTGAGAGCTTTATCCGGCCTCCTACCTCCCGCTCTGTCCTCCGATTTCTGGTCTTCATATGTAAATAGAAAAAGGGAATTTTCTGTGAAAATTCTGCGCTTCTTTTGTGTGGGCGGGGCCTCATCTCGCCTCCCGCCATCTCCTGTGCTGCCCCGTATCCAGAAAACAGAGCGTTACATGGCAATGCGCTCCGCCTGGCAGAGGGAGGGGCTCCCGATTTTTTTGTGCTGGCACCGCGACGGCGTCACAAAATGTCATGTCCGGAGAACCAAGAAATGGTCGACGCAGCTGGCCCGCGGTACAAAATGGCCGCCTGCGTGCCAGTTCTGGATTTTTTTAGGTCCACGTTTTGTCATTTTATATTTTCCAGCAGCCGCATCGATGTCCCGTTCTCATGTGACGGCGGCACCGGTGCGCCGATCACCGTTCTGCTGCGTAACTGTTACAGATTGTCGCACGTTCCACCATTTTTTTTTTTGGTGCCTATTTTCCGGAACCTTCCTTCTGCCAGAACGGAGAATTTTTACTTTTCAGTCTCCACAATGAATTGTTATGTCATCAAGAAATAAGCTCCTCCCCTTTTGCAGTCCGTCGTCTGACCCCCGGCAGCACCGCGCGCGGCTCGTCGCATCTAGAGCCTGTGCGCCGCCGCATACCTGATGCGTGTCCGTCGGTGCCGAGGTCAGACGCGGAGTCGCCATTAATCTCTTTTTTTTATTCACCGTTTCCCCTCCACTAACCCGGTGACACCAGCATGATACCGAACATAATGTTAACTCGCTTCAATTTATAGCTGATGAATTAAAATGTATTTTCAAAGACTGGGCTCTGTGTCCTGTTTGGGGCGGAGCCTGTGCCGTCACCGCGACGATTTCCGTTTATGCTTCTCAGTGGTGTGTCTCTGTAAATGGTTCTTCGAGGGATTGTCACCGAGCTCCAGAATGTGAGAGAGGTTTTATAGCCCGTGACACGGAGCTTCGCGTGCAGTGTCAGAGCGGAGTGCAGGCAGATGATTGGCGCCACCTTCAGCCAATCGGCTCGCCCGTAACATGCGGCCTGATGTCGCATCCTGACGCGCGAGCCGATTGGCTGAAGATGACATTTCTCACCTCGGCACGCTCGGTTGCATATTGTTATGCCGGGGAGAAAATTACGACGCACTGCACGTGAAGGCAGCGCGCCACCGCTCCTCTCTGCTCCGCGTCACATGACTTTATTCTCACTTCTGTCCGCCTGTTCCTCCCATTCCCAGGATCTCCACACCCAACACACTTCGGCATGCAACGTGGTTCCTTCTACTGCCTACTATGTCAGTAAAAGGCACCACTGGGACGTAGGGCCCATTATTAATAGTCACAGGTTATTAGAGTGAGCAGAGTAGGACAGTGTGGAGGGGGGGCGGCAGTGTGGCGGCAGGACGGCAGGACGGCAGTGTGGAG
>NW_017307584.1:156332-158025 GCF_000935625.1 Nanorana parkeri | reverse complement strand
AGGACGGCAGTGTGGAGGGCGGCAGGACGGCAGTGTGGAGGGCGGCAGGACGGAGTGCGGAGCGGGAGGGCGGCAGGACGGAGTGCGGAGCGGGAGGGCGGCAGGACGGAGTGCGGAGCGGGAGGGCGGCAGGACGGAGTGCGGAGCGGGAGGGCGGCAGGACGGAGTGCGGAGCGGCAGGGCGGCAGGACGGAGGAGTATGACATTGTTATGCTGGTCAGGCAGCTGTATAGATGGGAAGTGTCGGGTGGAATCCATTGGGGGATATGGGACCTGGAAGCCTCGTCTGTCTCCATGTGATCCCGCTGGCCACGCCTTCCCTGCGCTGCACAGATCTGGTTGGATGGAAGTCCTCGGAGTCGTCTATGGGGGCTGAAGTCTGTAATGTAGACTCGGCATAATGGCGCAGGGACTAGAAGGATACACAGGAGCCCCGAGAATCTGTCCACACCTCATAAGGATCAGCATGGAGGCGAGTCATATATATCACCAAGCTGCTAATTGATCTTCTTGGAGTTCCCCTTTAAGACCGCCATAGATGTTAGAGAGCGGCTTCTGGCACAGTGTGACCTCCCATCCCCCCTGTTCAGTGCGGCTGGAGATGAGAGGGGCACCGCCGACTGCTCAGGTACCTCATAGACATTAGATTGTCCTGACCCGGGAGCGTCACTGAGCTCTCTGACCTCCAGAAGCTCGCAGCGTCTGGAGGTCAGAGAGAGCGATGTGTGTACTTCCCCTGCCACTCGCCCTCCCCACCACCCAATGGAAGCAATCCTCCCGTCCGTGTGTCAGAGCATCGCCCCCTGGTGGTGAGGAAGCATTGTGGCTGGGAAGGTACGGGCTGGGCTGTGTGGGGCCCCGTGTTGCCATGGATGGGGAACTGATTGATTTTCTCTCATTCAGCCATCAGGACCCGTGTGTACCTATACAGTGCACTTAGCCCCGCCCCCCCGGATTGAAGAATAACTCCGACCCTCCGGCTGTGCTGTAACTACAACTCCCAACTTGGCTCTGAGAGAGTCATGCCTGTAACTATCAGTGTAGCAATGCCTCATGGGACTTATGACACTTAGTGGCTCTTGCTGTACTGGAAGGAAGCCATGTGTAGCCGCCTCTTCAGACGTTCCGCCTCCAACTCTCGGAAGAAAGCGTCTTCATCGGCCCGTGTGATCATCTCCTGCAGCTCCCGGATCTCCTTCTCCATCTTCAGCCGCAATTCCTTCTTTATCTTGTGTAGATTCTGGAAAAGGGACGCTGGTTGTTATTAAAGAGAACCTGTCACCAGAGCGGTGAGGAGCAGGTAAGGACTGCACTCCCTTCACACTCGTACTATGGCGGCGGCGCTTCTTTCCTTCCGCCATTGCTGCAAGACGCAACTGACGCCTACAGAGGCCGGACAGGAAGGGGACCCAGTGCAATGCGTGTGCCTTTCATTCTAAATGGCGCCCCGGCACACAATGCACATGCGTTACAAGTTACAACGCACCACAACCCAGGGTGAGGTTTTCAGTGTGTGATGAGAAACATTCCACAAAACACCATTGTTGCTGCATCGGAGCCCACTCCGAATATGCTGAGAACACACAATACAGGATAAAGCTCCTCCTGGCACACGTCTTATCACAGCGCAGTATAGTGTGTGCGGCCATCAACACGCTTCTCAATGTATGGAGCCAAAGACCATCCGTGCCAC
>NW_017307584.1:154827-155219 GCF_000935625.1 Nanorana parkeri | reverse complement strand
TAAGGACTGCACTCCCTTCACACTCGTACTATGGCGGCGGCGCTTCTTTCCTTCCGCCATTGCTGCAAGACGCAACTGACGCCTACAGAGGCCGGACAGGAAGGGGACCCAGTGCAATGCGTGTGCCTTTCATTCTAAATGGCGCCCCGGCACACAATGCACATGCGTTACAAGTTACAACGCACCACAACCCAGGGTGAGGTTTTCAGTGTGTGATGAGAAACATTCCACAAAACACCATTGTTGCTGCATCGGAGCCCACTCCGAATATGCTGAGAACACACAATACAGGATAAAGCTCCTCCTGGCACACGTCTTATCACAGCGCAGTATAGTGTGTGCGGCCATCAACACGCTTCTCAATGTATGGAGCCAAAGACCATCCGTGCCAC
>NW_017307584.1:136995-153605 GCF_000935625.1 Nanorana parkeri | reverse complement strand
CGTAGGTCAGAGTGCGGTATGTACAGGAGAGGAGTGTGGGAGGTATGACGGGGGGCAGTATGTACAGGAGAGGAGTGTGGGGGGTATGATGGGGGGCAGTATGTGTGTTTGTTGCTCAGTGAAGGTCCATCCAAGTCTAGCATGTGCCATGTGCACGGGGTGACAACGCAGATGTGTAATTTCACTGCAGAAAGATCTGTGTTCCATTTTTTGGTTCCTCCTATCCCATGTAAGAGAGGATTATGGGTAACGCAGCTCACTCACCTTGGACTGCGTCTTCTCATGCACCTGCATTTCATTCTTCTCCTGGGTCACGACTTCTGCCAGCATAGAGAACTGCCAGGAACAGAGGGAAGAAGCGTCAGATGAGGACGGACATGACGGACCCCCCCCCGTGATTGGCTGGGTGGACTGACCTGATCTTTATAATAGTTCTCCATGGACTCCAGCTCGTCTTGGTGCCGCTTCCTCTGCTCCTCGCGCTGCTCCTTGGTGTACGAGCGCAGTTCTCGCAGTCGCTGCTTCTGGATCTCCAGACCGTCATCAAACAGGTTCTTCAAGATCTACAGGAGAGCACAGAGGTCAGGGAGAGGAAACAGCACCCCCAGCATGTAGAGGATGATTAGTGTTGTGGTGCCCCCAGCATGTAGAGGATGATTAGTGTTGTTGTTCCCCCAGCATGTAGAGGATGATTAGTGTTGTGGTTCCCCCAGCATGTAGAGGATGATTAGTGTTGTTGTCCACCCCCGGTAGGCAGAGGATGTTAGTGACCCCGTATATAGCACTCTGGCTCAGGATTTTGCTGAGTGTCACCAGTGGAGATGAATGAGATGTGGTGCTGGAAGTGTCTCCTCCGGCCAATCGGATCTCTGCATTGTGTCCTGTACGGGGTCACTTCATCCTCTGTATAGACACCCCGTGTTATACGCTATGCCCGGGGGTGGGGGGAGTGACATCACAGAATACTTTCCCCTCCGCCCTCCTCTACGTACCCGCTCCTCCCGCGTCCTGGCGCGCATCATTTTGCCTCGGAGCTGCACGTGGTAGTCCTCGTAGTATTTCTTGGCGCGCGCCGCCTGCTGCCGGTTCTCCTTCATCTTATTCTGGGACATCTTCTGCATGCGGATTCTCTCCTTGAAGTCTTTCTGTGAAGGGAAGCGAGGTCTCAGTTGCAGCTATTTTGGATATAAAGAAGAGGCCGCGCTGTGGTTGTGAGGTCACTTCCTGTCACACTCGGGCCCATTCGTTAGGAGGTGGGAAGTGTACACAGGACCCCGGCACTGAGCTCCCTGCACTCACCAGACGCTGGTTGTGTCCCTGTTCCCTCCGGATGATGACGGTGAGGAGGTCGTGTCTCTTGTGTGCGTCCTCCACCTACAGACAGAGAGAGAAGAGTCAGAGGCTGAGCCGTGCAGATCCAGCAGCGGGCAGGAAGTCCGATCTCTTCCAGGCCGCACTCACCTCTCTCTGCAGCTTGCGCTCGCTCCTCTCGTCCTCCTGGCCGGACCGGGCGAGTTGCTCCACCTGGGCGAGTTGGCCCTTCCACATGGCATTGAAGGTGTGCGGGGAGATCTGCAGATGGGGGAATTCCTCCAGCAGGAGAGGAAGGAGGTCGTTCTCTTTAATCCTCACTGCGGGCGACAGGAGAGGCTGAGCGTGAAGACAACGACACCAGCCGCTCAGAACCGTGTGCGGGAGAGAGACACTTACTGTGTGCTGCGGCCTTGTGACAGCTCGGAGCCCACTGCCGCGGCCTGGAGGCCGGCCTCCCCTGCTTCCCAGAATACACCTTCTCCGGGTGGGACCTTTTCTCGGGGCCTCTGAAGAGATTTTCTTTATGTTCCAGATCCTGAATGAGGAAAAAGCAGATGAAGTGAGATCAACCAAAGGGCCGAAACTGGCTTGGTGAGGCTCTCCTGAAATCTGTCCTCCCCTCCAGTCTTCCATCTGACCTCCGTCCTTCCCTTCAGTCTTCCATCTGACCTCCGTCCTTCCCTGCGGTCTTCTATCTGACCTCCGTCCTCCCCTCCGGTCTTCTATCTGACCTCCGTCCTCCCCTCCAGTCTTCCATCTGACCTCCGTCCTTCCCTTCAGTCTTCCATCTGACCTCCGTCCTCCCCTTTGGTCTTCTATCTGACCTCCGTCCTCCCCTTCAGTCTTCTATCTGACCTCCGTCCTCCCCTTCGGTCTTCTATCTGACCTCCGTCCTCCCCTTTGGTCTTCTATCTGACCTCCGTCCTCCCCTTCGGTCTTCTATCTGACCTCCGTCCTCCCCTTCGGTCTTCTATCTGACCTCCGTCCTCCCCTTCGGTCTTCTATCTGACCTCCGTCCTCCCCTTCGGTCTTCTATCTGACCTCCGTCCTCCCCTTCGGTCTTCTATCTGACCTCCGTCCTCCCCTTCGGTCTTCTATCTGACCTCCGTCCTCCCCTTCGGTCTTCTATCTGACCTCCGTCCTCCCCTTCGGTCTTCTATCTGACCTCCGTCCTCCCCTTCGGTCTTCTATCTGACCTTCGTCCTCCCCTTCGGTCTATCTATCTGACCTCCGTCCTCCCCTTCAGTCTTCTATCTGACCTCCGTCCTTCCCTACAGTCTTGCACAGTTGTAGCGGCTCCTCTCCCTCTGATGTCTCTGCACACTGGGAGCTCCTCACAATGTTCATTAGAAGCTGCAGCAAATCACATAGAGCCCGCCTCATTTCCTGGCTGGAGGATGTCCAGCATCTTCCAGCACTTTCCTCCCCAGCCTGACTGGCCCCGCCCATTTCATTCATTAGATATCTATTCTGTCAATCATGAAGGCTCAGCATCACATGTGGGCGTTACCCAGGGTGGATGCCATGCAAATACAGCCTGCTTATATATAAATGTAATTAGCATGTTGATGAGGGGGAGGGGGGAACCAAGGAAGGCAAAATATAAGCAGGTAACATTTTGAGCATTGTGTGAATGGCCACAACTCACAGACTGAAGGCGCCTGACACACACACACACACACACACACACACACTCACTCACCAAGTGCTGACACTGCACATACACAAGGCACAGAGATCGGATCTGGAGAAGAATGGGTGTCAGTGGTTGGTCATGAGAGCAGTATGGGGCTGCCATTGCAGGCCTCCTAAAATGCTAGGACTTGGCCGTGCCTGACTGCGATATTATTCAGTCCCAGATTACAAGGCGTCACCCCTGCTTGTCTCAGGGTCAGCCCGTTAGTAGCTCAGTAATGGCGGCCTCCATTCGTCTCTCATGGCTCCCTCAGTCTAGAGCTGTGTCCTGCATTACCTCTTCTTCACCACAAGATGTCCTCAGTCTTTCAGGTTGGATACCTCGGATCGCTGGGGAAAGACTGAGTGCAGGGTGTCATGGCCCCGCCACCTAAACATGGCGCCCTGCACTCACTGTATATTGATGTGACCGAGGACCGGAGAGGACAGCGCGTCATGTGACCGGCCAGAAGACATCGGCATAAGGGAAGTCACAAATAATAACATAGTGAAGAGGAAGGGGGTGCTCTGACCACCCAGCGTTGGGGGTTACTCACCTTCTGCTTGACGTTTTCTTTCAGCTTTGATAGTTTGACTTTCTCAGACTTCTCGTAATCTTTCAGTTCCTCCTTGTAGGCCTCGTTCAGCATCTGTAGAAGAGAGCAGAAGACTGATGAGGGAGGTGGAAGGCCGTGTACCCCGGGCTTCAGCTTGTATACCAGCAGCGTGCACAGCAAGCTATACGAGGCGGTCACACAGCTTTCTACAGGCAGCTTTGCTGAAGACCTTAAAGGACCCTTCAGCTCCAGTTTGGGAAGGTTAAAGATCTGAATAGGAGTCCTGACTATCACTCTAAACGAGCTGCCAGCCGGCTACAATCAAGTACTGCTGAGGCTTCCCGAGTCCTCCTGTCAGCTTATCGCACTCATGTTAAGATCTTTCTTTAACATCCCCAAACTGGAGCTGATGGGTCCTTTAAGGTCCTCAACAAAGTTTGTAGAAAGCTCTGCAAATGCCTTGCTGCTGGTATACAAGCTGAAACCCATGTGTACGAGGCCTGTAGAGAATGCGTCACTTCTGTGAACACAACCCAATGGGGTAAGGTGGTGATAAGTACTGTGTCCTGTATGCTGGAACAATGGGAGTGTTTCTATGTGCTGAGGAAGGTTTGTATTGATTGCTAGTCTGAGATTGACCTGAGCGGCCGCCATTGTTGCTTGCTTGGATGTGGTGCAGACACTAACCAGGGGGCCTTCAGCTGCTTCAAGGGATGTTGGGCTTGTGGTGTGTTGCTGTGTCTTCATGGAGGACGAGGTGTACCTCTTATGTGAGCTCAGACAGTACGGAGTGTGTGCCCTGCAATGTGACCTCACACGGGAACCGGAGACCTTGCTATGGCTCTGTACACACACACACTGACATAATCCAGGTGAGGCTTAGGCCTGCTACCCACAATGCAATGTGTGTGCCTGAGCAATGGTGGGAGTAATAGGGAGGATGCCATTGCTTCAAGGTGATGTCATCTCTCAACCTACATCTGCCATAGACGTACCATCCAAATATAACTTACAGGAGTGACACTTCTCGGTATCACACGCAACCAGGAAGCACAGAGGTTTTACTCACAGACGTGTGAGCGGCCGTTTTTAGCGATTTTACATGTAAGTGGCTACTTTTTTTGTTCAATAAAGCATTCAATCGACTACACCATGAGGAGTTCTTGTCCCTTTTATATTTTTTGATAAAATACTGATCCATATGGTGAGGACGAGACGTCTGTAGGATCACCAACTATCATCTCCTTCTTATACTTACTTTTATACACTTTTGGACTCACTTTGCTATATATCACTTTGATAAGCTTGAGATTTTTATACATTTTTTGTATATATTTTTAATATTTCATATTTTGAAATTGTACATATTTGATCCACCATTTTTTCTGTAATTCGGGCACGATTTGAGATTTTTGTTCACTGGCTATTACTGATATTTATGATGATTATTAACACTTATTAAGTTAAATATGCTAACACTGATTTAATTCACTCACTGATGACCTTGAGCGCTGCACACCCAGTTACATACTATTTGACCCTCGTGTCCCTAGTACAGCAGCTCTAATATATAGTTATACTTTATTCATTTATATTTTATATATTTTTTATATTTTCATTTGTTTAAAGTGTCCATATCGATCTATAAGCGCGGATTATACATATTTCAACGTTACCCCTGGACGTGGAAGGATGCCGGAAAACCCCCATTACTGGGGTCACTTCGTGTGATCTTGCAGCATATGTGTTCTGAAAATTTCCTTTACACCACCATCACCACCACCATCCTCCTCCTCCTCCTAAACAAGCAATCCTAAATTCTTTGTCTATTAAATATAACTTCAGTTGACTACAAATGTATGTTTTTTTATTTCGGACGATGGGACTTAGAATGTTTTTTTATTTCGGACGACGGGACTTAGAATGTTTTTTTATTTCGGACGACGGGACTTAGAATGTTTTTTTATTTGGGACGATGGGACTTAGAATGTTTTTTTATTTGGGACGACGGGACTTAGAATGTTTTTTTTATTTGGGACGACGGGACATAGAATGTTTTTTTTATTTGGGACGACGGGACTTAGAATGTTTTTTTATTTGGGACGACGGGACTTAGAATGTTTTTTTTATTTGGGACGACGGGACTTAGAATGTTTTTTTTATTTCGGATGATGGGACTTAGAATGTTTTTTTATTTCGGATGATGGGACTTAGTTCGGATGATGGGACTTCGAATGTTTTTTTTATTTTTTCCCCATTTTAAAAAGTTGAACATTTTAAATATTCTTCACAATTTGATATTTTGGAACTTAAAATAAACAAACCTCTGACAGTAAAGTTTCAGTAGAATAAAACCATGTTGCCCCCCGGCCTGTCACCCCCATTGGGGCATTCAGACATGGGTCCTGGGCTCTGAGAGATGAAGCAGTCTGCTCTGGGATTTGAACTTGTCTGTTTTTCTTTCTGGACGGAGCTCTTACCCTCTGAGCTGCTGCCACCTCTCAGTTGCTGAGGATCTCCTTCTCCTACTTCAGAAGTACTTTATGGTGACTGGTTCATCTTACAACATTTCTCTCTATTCTGGGCTGTTTTCTTTATGTTACATGATGGGACTTAGAAGATTTTTTATTATTTTGGATGATGGGACTTAGAATAGTTTTCTCTATTTTAAAAAAAAGTTGGCCGTTGAATATTTTACTCTATTTTGGATGTGATACTTAGAATGTTTTTTTTTTCTTTATCTTATTGGACCTCAAAGATTTTCCCTCGGTCTTGATTATGGACTTAATTATACATGGCAGAGTAATGGTCCAAAATGTTTCTGCCCCCCCTGTCACCACATTGGGGTATTTGGGCATAGGTCCTGGGCTATGAGAGGTGAAGCAGTCTGCTCCAGGATTTGAACTCATGTCTGTTTTTCTTTTCCGACAGAGCTCTTACCCTCTGAGCTACTGCCACCTCTCAGTTGCTGAGTATCTCCTTCTCCTACTTCAGGAGTACTTTATTTTGGGTGATGGGACTTATAATATTTCCGGTCGCCTCCAACATATCAGAAATATAAGTATGAGAAAAAAAATTGCTGGAAACTCTTCCAATCTTGTGGCTCGGAGAGCTGGTGCGCCTATATTCGGTGATATGTTTCTGAGATGTGGGTTCGAATCCCGGTGCTTGCCGTTATTTATTTCACTGGTAGCGTGCGGTGTCGATGAGACACTAAGAGCCGTGCGGATCAAGCTTTCCCACCAGCCTGGCGTCTGGCTCGGAGATATCGTAACCAGCCAACAACCCAGCAGAGACGTTGGAGCCGCCGGTTCTAATCTTTCTTTATCTTTAGTTGCAGCGACTTTCCAGCAGATGAAGTACGAGAACGAACACCTCAGTGTCTGAGCATAGGTGGTGGCTCAGAGAGTAAGGACTCAGACTGATCTGATGGAGACCTGAGTTCAAATCCCTCTGGGGGAGAGCCACAACGAGCCACTGGGTGCTGCACAGTACCTGAGCCCCCTGTTGGTGGAACAGGGTAGTGGGGAATGTTTCAAGCCCACTACTCTATCCCACCAGCAGGGGGTTCAGGTACTGTGCATTACCTGGGAGGTGACTCGGATATATATATATAGGGTGAGCAAAGAAAACCTAAGTCCCTGTTTTTTGAATGGGCCGGCCCGGTAAGACAGGCCCTTGTATTTATATATGTTGCAGTGATGTCACAGACTATGGACCGAAGAGGGGGTAGTCCACACTCTATTGTGATGCACACACATGTTACAGGCCTGTGGGGGCCTGGGACTGGAGCAGACTGGTGGGTTGTCCATGGCCTCCAAGCTCTCACTCAGCGATTCAAGCTCGGGTCTACGGTCCTTCCATCTCCAAGCGATTCCTCCCACTTCACTGGGAGATCTGAGCTCGAGTTCACGGCGCTGTCACTGAGTGATGTCTGCACAATGCACTCAGAGACTTGACCTGGGGGCTACAGGAATTGAACTCGAGGCTTCTGGCGCTCTGGGTACTGCTCTTATCCACTGAGCTACTCGCCTCTGCTCAATGACTGATGGGTCTGATCTCCTATTGCAGGTTCAAACGTCCTTTCCAAGTTAAAAAAAAAATTCAGAAAGGGAGAAGCCGGGATTCGATCCGGCAACGTCGAGGTCGGTGCTCGCTTGTTAGTTGGCTGCTAAACCCCCTGAGCCAAAAAGGAGCTCTGTCTTGGGAGGATTAGCAGCCGGCCCCATAACATTGAGGCATCATAAATCAGGACTTAGTAAATAAAATGTGACTTATAAATGAGGACGTTTAGTCTGTGGGATACATATACGCTCCTACTACTCCGGGGAGTGAAAAGTGGGCAGGGCATTAAAAAAAAAAGGGACAAACCCAGACTGGAACATGCATTTGTTATATCTGTGCTGCGACCAGACCGCCAAAAGTGCACTTGGAGACCATTAATGACAATTCCCAATATCATAAAAATTTGAAGTGAAGGCAGGGTCACCTGACCTTGGGTAGGACGGAGCGCCCTCATCTTAGGCCCCATTAAAACCGGGCGATTTGGGATGCCTGCGGCAGGAATGCCAGGTGTTACGTTTAGATGCAGCCGATGTGCCCATTCAGGATAATGACCGGGCGTCAATGGCTGCGTCTGTAAGCGGCAGTCCACATGTAATCGTATACGCGGCCATGGTATATGATACAATTTCATGCAGTTTGGAATAGATCACTAACCCTGGAAGTAGGATAGATGCATTCAAGGACTAGGATTAAACTGCATGTTATCATATCATATACCATCGCCGTTGTTCTAAGGGACACCTGGCACTCCTGCCGCAGGAATGCCAGAACACTCAGTGTGAACAAAGCCTTCGAGAGGCTGAGCCTTGCCTATGAATGTCCCTTCTGACCTAATGCTGATCACGTAACCTCTTTGTACCTCCTGAGTGTATGTAGCGTCAATCAATGGAGCCCTGTGAATAAAAGCACTGCAACCAGTGAGACTGGTTCACTGTAATGTGAGCATGTATGTTACGCCAAAATGGCTAATGTAACATTATCAGTAAAGTGCAATGCATGCTTGTCTCTGAATCAATTCCATGGTGTCTGCTGGGGCCCTGGGTCCCAAGTTCAGAATAAGCCCTGACCTAAAACCTGCCCCCAGTAGCCCAATGCCAGGGCTTCTACTAGCTGAATAACGGAGGGTGGGGCTTAGTGCAAGGAGGGCGGGGCTAAATCTCATCTCAAAGAGAATGAAGGATGCAGGAACCCAGGCACAAAGAAACTGATTGGCTGAAAATACTACCAACACATCTAATGGAGGTGACAGGTTCACTTTAAGGTCATAGCCTCCGTATTAGTTATTCCCCTCAATACGGTGGTTAGTGTACCTGAGCTTTGAGCCTTTGCAGGTCCAGTTCTTTCTGCACCTCCCTCCGAATCTTCCCCAGCTCCCCTCTCGCCTCCTTGTGTAGAGCGTCCTCAAACTGCGCACATGGTAGCTGTCGTGGTGTTGGCAGCGGTACGGGGGATGACGAGAGGGAGCGGGGTCTGGTGGGCGGCTTTTTATGGTTCCGTGCAGCTGCAGGAGAAGATATACTGGTTATAAGGCACCGGATAAAAGCGCGTTCAACATGGCGTAATCCGAACGCCACACTGCCTAATCCTGAGGTGAGAGGGGCTGCTGGGGGTCTGAGCTGTCTGGAGCTACCGGAGTGGAAGTCACTATTTGCATTATTAAGCTCCGGAGCTCCTGGAAACTCTCTAAGGGAACATTGCAGCACTCTCTCTGCTTTTTAAGGGTGCATGTTAAAGCGCCTTAGGCCCCATTCAATCTGGGCGATTCGCGCATTTGTCGCGCGATTCGCATTTTGCGTGATATCGCGCATATGCTTGCATCAGAAAGCATTGAATCGCGGCAAAATCCGCTCCAAAAAAGGGTCCTGCTGTAGCGACACACGACCCGCGACAGCAGGACCCTTTGCCCCATTGCAAAGCATTGAAGAGCGATATCGCGCGGTAAATAGCCGCGATATGGCGGGAATTACCGCGCGATAAATCGCTCAATGTGAACGGGGCCTTAAAGAGAGCCAGTATCAACCTCAGTTTAAAGAGAACCTGGACTTGAGGAGGAAGTAACAGCTTGAAAGCCACTCTTCCTGCTGTTGATGCTTATGTTCATTGATCTTCCCTGACAGCCAGGTTGCTCATGGAAGCCTTAAAGGAGAACTATGAGTAGAGTGATTTTCACTCAGCCTCATAATCTGAGCCGACCTGTGACAATGAGACTGTAGATCGGGAAGTGAGAGAACTCATACCGGCGTTAGCTCACTTCTCGATCTATCTGTGCAGAGAGCCGTGACTGTCAGTCATCGCTCCCCGCAAGGATCCCCCCCTCCATCCTGACGGGAGAAACAGACAGGGGAGGGGGCGGGCACAGCTGGCCCTGCCTCTAGATAGGCAGAACCAGCTGTCACTCACGCCGCAGTGGATCCCGACAATTCTGTCAGAATCCACCCAGCTGCGGCGTCTCAGTATACCGCGAGCTGTAGCTCCCTATATACTGAGCTTAGGGTGACGGGAGGACGCTAGTTTGTGTCCTCCAGTGACCCTTAGGAGAACTATGGGGAAAAGCCTTAACCCCATAGTTCTCCTTTAAGGAACAGCCCTGTTTAGGGTCCAAGTCAGAGCTTACAAAGGCCCTTTCCCCTTCACATGACACAGCCCAGGGCCTAGGACAGTGGTGGCGAACCTTGGCACTCCAGCTGTGCCAAAACTACATATCCCAACATGCATCTGCCTCTGGGAGTTATGTCTGTAGCTGTCAGAGCCTTGCAATGCCTCATGGGACTTGTAGTTCCCAAACAGCTGGAGTGCCAAGGTTCGCCATCACTGGCCTAGGACAATGGCTGCTCAGGTACAGAGTGCTGCATTGTCGGACTTCAATTTGTCCCTCCCTGTGCTCAATAAAATATACAAGAGACTCATTCAGCACAGCTGCCCCTCCTGTGGTTGGACTCAGCAGTGCCACTCACCCTGCAGCCGCTTCTTTCTGTGGAATTCCATGATGCTGTCACTGTGCTGGGACAGTTTGTCCTCATCTTTAGGTTCGCTGCTCCGGGCACGCTCCCCCAACGCCTTCTTCAGCATCTGCTCATACAGTACGCGGTAAGAGACATGAGCACACAATACACAACTGATATAGACTGCTCGCCGTGCACACCGCACTCACCTGATCCAGCTCATCCAGGCGCCGTGACAGTTTCACAGACATCTCCTGTAGCTCCATCTCAGATAACTTGTTACGGGCCCTCTGAACAGAGAGTGGCTCATCCGCCAGAGACCGGTCTGGTGTCCTGGAGCTGAGGAGAGAGAAAGGACAGGGTTCTGAGTCCAGGAACCAGCATAACCCATAAATCCTGACAAGGAATGATTATACAAGGCACCAGCCTGGGACTGCGGGAAGAGGTCTCTTATCTCATCTACTGGACAGAGACTACGCTAGGAAGAACAGGAAGTCTGCCTATTATGACCCATGGAGCGAAGATGTTTCATCCATCGCATGTCACAACCATTCACTCTTTGCACTTTCATATCAGAGGAGAGATTGTGTCCTATGAATCCTACCATGTAACAAGCAAGATCAGTGTGGGGGGCACATAATGTAAGAAGGCAAATTGTAGGAGGGTAACAATTTGCTACAGATAGAGCTGGTGGACGGAGAGGGGTGGGAGCTGGTGGACGGAGAGGGGGGGGAGCTGGTGGACGGAGAGAGGTGGGAGCTGGTGGACGGAGAGGGGTGGGAGCTGGTGGACGGAGAGGGGGGGGAGCTGGTGGACGGAGAGAGGTGGGAGCTGGTGGACGGAGAGGGGTGGGAGCTGGTGGACGGAGAGGGGGGGGAGCTGGTGGACGGAGAGAGGTGGGAGCTGGTGGACGGAGAGGGGTGGGAGCTGGTGGACGGAGAGGGGGGGGAGCTGGTGGACGGAGAGAGGTGGGAGCTGGTGGACGGAGAGGGGTGGGAGCTGGTGGACGGAGAGGGGGGGGAGCTGGTGGACGGAGAGAGGTGGGAGCTGGTGGACGGAGAGGGGTGGGAGCTGGTGGACGGAGAGGGGGGGGAGCTGGTGGACGGAGAGAGGTGGGAGCTGGTGGACGGAGAGGGGTGGGAGCTGGTGGACGGAGAGGGGGGGGAGCTGGTGGACGGAGAGAGGTGGGAGCTGGTGGACGGAGAGGGGTGGGAGCTGGTGGACGGAGAGGGGGGGGAGCTGGTGGACGGAGAGAGGTGGGAGCTGGTGGACGGAGAGGGGTGGGAGCTGGTGGACGGAGAGGGGGGGGAGCTGGTGGACGGAGAGAGGTGGGAGCTGGTGGACGGAGAGGGGTGGGAGCTGGTGGACGGAGAGGGGGGGGAGCTGGTGGACGGAGAGAGGTGGGAGCTGGTGGACGGAGAGGGGTGGGAGCTGGTGGACGGAGAGGGGGGGGAGCTGGTGGACGGAGAGAGGTGGGAGCTGGTGGACGGAGAGGGGTGGGAGCTGGTGGACGGAGAGGGGGGGGAGCTGGTGGACGGAGAGAGGTGGGAGCTGGTGGACGGAGAGGGGTGGGAGCTGGTGGACGGAGAGGGGGGGGAGCTGGTGGACGGAGAGAGGTGGGAGCTGGTGGACGGAGAGGGGTGGGAGCTGGTGGACGGAGAGGGGGGGGAGCTGGTGGACGGAGAGAGGTGGGAGCTGGTGGACGGAGAGGGGTGGGAGCTGGTGGACGGAGAGGGGGGGGAGCTGGTGGACGGAGAGAGGTGGGAGCTGGTGGACGGAGAGGGGTGGGAGCTGGTGGACGGAGAGGGGGGGGAGCTGGTGGACGGAGAGAGGTGGGAGCTGGTGGACGGAGAGGGGTGGGAGCTGGTGGACGGAGAGGGGGGGGAGCTGGTGGACGGAGAGAGGTGGGAGCTGGTGGACGGAGAGGGGTGGGAGCTGGTGGACGGAGAGGGGGGGGAGCTGGTGGACGGAGAGAGGTGGGAGCTGGTGGACGGAGAGGGGTGGGAGCTGGTGGACGGAGAGGGGGGGGAGCTGGTGGACGGAGAGAGGTGGGAGCTGGTGGACGGAGAGGGGTGGGAGCTGGTGGACGGAGAGGGGGGGGAGCTGGTGGACGGAGAGAGGTGGGAGCTGGTGGACGGAGAGGGGTGGGAGCTGGTGGACGGAGAGGGGGGGGAGCTGGTGGACGGAGAGAGGTGGGAGCTGGTGGACGGAGCTCCCACCTGGTGGACGGAGAGAGGTGGGAGTTGGTGGACGGAGAGGGGTGGGAGCTGGTGGACGGAGAGGGGCGGGAGCTGGTGGACGGAGAGGGGCGGGAGCTGGTGGACGGAGAGGGGCGGGAGCTGGTGGACGGAGAGGGGCGGGAGCTGGTGGACGGAGAGGGGCGGGAGCTGGTGGACGGAGAGGGGCGGGAGCTGGTGGACGGAGAGGGGCGGGAGCTGGTGGACGGAGAGGGGCGGGAGCTGGTGGACGGAGAGGGGCGGGAGCTGGTGGACGGAGAGGGGCGGGAGCTGGTGGACGGAGAGGGGCGGGAGCTGGTGGACGGAGAGGGGCGGGAGCTGGTGGACGGAGAGGGGCGGGAGCTGGTGGACGGAGAGGGGCGGGAGCTGGTGGACGGAGAGGGGCGGGAGCTGGTGGACGGAGAGGGGCGGGAGCTGGTGGACGGAGAGGGGCGGGAGCTGGTGGACGGAGAGGGGCGGGAGCTGGTGGACGGAGAGGGGCGGGAGCTGGTGGACGGAGAGGGGCGGGAGCTGGTGGACGGAGAGGGGCGGGAGCTGGTGGACGGAGAGGGGCGGGAGCTGGTGGACGGAGAGGGGCGGGAGCTGGTGGACGGAGAGGGGCGGGAGCTGGTGGACGGAGAGGGGCGGGAGCTGGTGGACGGAGAGGGGCGGGAGCTGGTGGACGGAGAGGGGCGGGAGCTGGTGGACGGAGAGGGGCGGGAGCTGGTGGACGGAGAGGGGCGGGAGCTGGTGGACGGAGAGGGGCGGGAGCTGGTGGACGGAGAGGGGCGGGAGCTGGTGGACGGAGAGGGGCGGGAGCTGGTGGACGGAGAGGGGCGGGAGCTGGTGGACGGAGAGGGGCGGGAGCTGGTGGACGGAGAGGGGCGGGAGCTGGTGGACGGAGAGGGGCGGGAGCTGGTGGACGGAGAGGGGCGGGAGCTGGTGGACGGAGAGGGGCGGGAGCTGGTGGACGGAGAGGGGCGGGAGCTGGTGGACGGAGAGGGGCGGGAGCTGGTGGACGGAGAGGGGCGGGAGCTGGTGGACGGAGAGGGGCGGGAGCTGGTGGACGGAGAGGGGCGGGAGCTGGTGGACGGAGAGGGGCGGGAGCTGGTGGACGGAGAGGGGCGGGAGCTGGTGGACGGAGAGGGGCGGGAGCTGGTGGACGGAGAGGGGCGGGAGCTGGTGGACGGAGAGGGGCGGGAGCTGGTGGACGGAGAGGGGCGGGAGCTGGTGGACGGAGAGGGGCGGGAGCTGGTGGACGGAGAGGGGCGGGAGCTGGTGGACGGAGAGGGGCGGGAGCTGGTGGACGGAGAGGGGCGGGAGCTGGTGGACGGAGAGGGGCGGGAGCTGGTGGACGGAGAGGGGCGGGAGCTGGTGGACGGAGAGGGGCGGGAGCTGGTGGACGGAGAGGGGCGGGAGCTGGTGGACGGAGAGGGGCGGGAGCTGGTGGACGGAGAGGGGCGGGAGCTGGTGGACGGAGAGGGGCGGGAGCTGGTGGACGGAGAGGGGCGGGAGCTGGTGGACGGAGAGGGGCGGGAGCTGGTGGACGGAGAGGGGCGGGAGCTGGTGGACGGAGAGGGGCGGGAGCTGGTGGACGGAGAGGGGCGGGAGCTGGTGGACGGAGAGGGGCGGGAGCTGGTGGACGGAGAGGGGCGGGAGCTGGTGGACGGAGAGGGGCGGGAGCTGGTGGACGGAGAGGGGCGGGAGCTGGTGGACGGAGAGGGGCGGGAGCTGGTGGACGGAGAGGGGCGGGAGCTGGTGGACGGAGAGGGGCGGGAGCTGGTGGACGGAGAGGGGCGGGAGCTGGTGGACGGAGAGGGGCGGGAGCTGGTGGACGGAGAGGGGCGGGAGCTGGTGGACGGAGAGGGGCGGGAGCTGGTGGACGGAGAGGGGCGGGAGCTGGTGGACGGAGAGGGGCGGGAGCTGGTGGACGGAGAGGGGCGGGAGCTGGTGGACGGAGAGGGGCGGGAGCTGGTGGACGGAGAGGGGCGGGAGCTGGTGGACGGAGAGGGGCGGGAGCTGGTGGACGGAGAGGGGCGGGAGCTGGTGGACGGAGAGGGGCGGGAGCTGGTGGACGGAGAGGGGCGGGAGCTGGTGGACGGAGAGGGGCGGGAGCTGGTGGACGGAGAGGGGCGGGAGCTGGTGGACGGAGAGGGGCGGGAGCTGGTGGACGGAGAGGGGCGGGAGCTGGTGGACGGAGAGGGGCGGGAGCTGGTGGACGGAGAGGGGCGGGAGCTGGTGGACGGAGAGGGGCGGGAGCTGGTGGACGGAGAGGGGCGGGAGCTGGTGGACGGAGAGGGGCGGGAGCTGGTGGACGGAGAGGGGCGGGAGCTGGTGGACGGAGAGGGGCGGGAGCTGGTGGACGGAGAGGGGCGGGAGCTGGTGGACGGAGAGGGGCGGGAGCTGGTGGACGGAGAGGGGCGGGAGCTGGTGGACGGAGAGGGGCGGGAGCTGGTGGACGGAGAGGGGCGGGAGCTGGTGGACGGAGAGGGGCGGGAGCTGGTGGACGGAGAGGGGCGGGAGCTGGTGGACGGAGAGGGGCGGGAGCTGGTGGACGGAGAGGGGCGGGAGCTGGTGGACGGAGAGGGGCGGGAGCTGGTGGACGGAGAGGGGCGGGAGCTGGTGGACGGAGAGGGGCGGGAGCTGGTGGACGGAGAGGGGTGGGAGCTGATGGACGGAGAGAGGTGGGAGCTGATGGACGGATAGAGAGAGGGGAGGACGGAGCATTTTCTACACTATTTGCCCCAAGTGGTTACTGACTTTAGCAGAGAGAATCCTGAGTCCAGCGCAGGGTCCTGATCGCTCTCTCCTCCATCACTAGGTGCTGTCCATTCTCCTTGGTCCCCCAGCGTCCTCTGAAGGGTCATGAAGCGAATGTCGGGCTGAGTCCGAAAAGCAACTTTCTTTTGCCCCAACTGTGAGGAGCCCTGGAAATGGAAAATGGGTGTCAGTGAGCACCCCATATACAACACCAGACCTGTGGCCCTTAATAACAATGACACATCTAGGCATCCGAATACTGAAGCCACTAGATTAACATGACAGGCAGACAACAAGCAGAAGGAAAGATCAGCAGAATCAGCTTCCATGTGCCTCACAGTGCAGGGAGCTCTATGGAGCAGTGATAGGAACAAACACACCACAGGGCTGCAGGGACCCATTTTAAAATGGCCGGCCAAGCTGTCCAGTACAAGTGACAGTGACTGATACAGATAACCTCAAACACTGCCAGGGGGAGCTTGAAGAGTGTCAGGAAGTTTTTTTTTTTCTTTTAAATATTTAACCCCGATGAATGGAAGGTGACCAGCATAACCCTCCTCCTACCCAACAGTATGTTAGTTTGGCTCACACGTTGTCACTGCCACTTTTCTTTGTTAGTTTGGCCTGCAGGTACAAGTAGAGAAAATTTTAAAGGAGAACTATGGGGTTAGGACTTTCCTCATAGTTCTCCTTAGGGTAACGGGAGGACACAAAGAAGCGTCCTCCCGTCACCCTAGGCTCAGTATACCGCGAGCTACAGCTCCCTATATACTGAGACGCCGCAGCTGAAATGGATCCCGACAATTATGTCTGGATCCGCCCAGCTGCGTGACTGACAGCTGGCTCCTCCTATCTAGAGGCAGAGCCAGCTGTACCCGCCCCCTCTCCCGTCCATTCCACCAGTCAGCGCTGGCAGATCGGAGCGGGGAGGGGGGAACCCAGCCCCTCCCCCTGTCCCGGCAGAGAGCCGTGACAGGATCGAGAGGTGAGCGAACGCCGGTATGTGTTCCCTCACCTCCCGATCTACTGAGCCGACCTGTGACAGTCTCATTGTCACAGGTCGGCTAGAACTGAGGTGAGTG
>NW_017307584.1:117863-136098 GCF_000935625.1 Nanorana parkeri | reverse complement strand
GGTGGGAGCTGGTGGACGGAGAGGGGTGGGAGCTGGTGGACGGAGAGGGGTGGGAGCTGGTGGACGGAGAGGGGTGGGAGCTGATGGACGGAGAGAGGTGGGAGCTGATGGACGGATAGAGAGAGGGGAGGACGGAGCATTTTCTACACTATTTGCCCCAAGTGGTTACTGACTTTAGCAGAGAGAATCCTGAGTCCAGCGCAGGGTCCTGATCGCTCTCTCCTCCATCACTAGGTGCTGTCCATTCTCCTTGGTCCCCCAGCGTCCTCTGAAGGGTCATGAAGCGAATGTCGGGCTGAGTCCGAAAAGCAACTTTCTTTTGCCCCAACTGTGAGGAGCCCTGGAAATGGAAAATGGGTGTCAGTGAGCACCCCATATACAACACCAGACCTGTGGCCCTTAATAACAATGACACATCTAGGCATCCGAATACTGAAGCCACTAGATTAACATGACAGGCAGACAACAAGCAGAAGGAAAGATCAGCAGAATCAGCTTCCATGTGCCTCACAGTGCAGGGAGCTCTATGGAGCAGTGATAGGAACAAACACACCACAGGGCTGCAGGGACCCATTTTAAAATGGCCGGCCAAGCTGTCCAGTACAAGTGACAGTGACTGATACAGATAACCTCAAACACTGCCAGGGGGAGCTTGAAGAGTGTCAGGAAGTTTTTTTTTTTCTTTTAAATATTTAACCCCGATGAATGGAAGGTGACCAGCATAACCCTCCTCCTACCCAACAGTATGTTAGTTTGGCTCACACGTTGTCACTGCCACTTTTCTTTGTTAGTTTGGCCTGCAGGTACAAGTAGAGAAAATTTTAAAGGAGAACTATGGGGTTAGGACTTTCCTCATAGTTCTCCTTAGGGTAACGGGAGGACACAAAGAAGCGTCCTCCCGTCACCCTAGGCTCAGTATACCGCGAGCTACAGCTCCCTATATACTGAGACGCCGCAGCTGAAATGGATCCCGACAATTATGTCTGGATCCGCCCAGCTGCGTGACTGACAGCTGGCTCCTCCTATCTAGAGGCAGAGCCAGCTGTACCCGCCCCCTCTCCCGTCCATTCCACCAGTCAGCGCTGGCAGATCGGAGCGGGGAGGGGGGAACCCAGCCCCTCCCCCTGTCCCGGCAGAGAGCCGTGACAGGATCGAGAGGTGAGCGAACGCCGGTATGTGTTCCCTCACCTCCCGATCTACTGAGCCGACCTGTGACAGTCTCATTGTCACAGGTCGGCTAGAACTGAGGTGAGTGAAAAGCACCCCCCCCCCCATAGTTCTCCTTTAAACCAAAGGTAACAAAAACTGATCATATTCTGAATACTACCGGTATCATTGCATGTATTAACCTCGTACACTTATCAGGATGGAATATCTTCCACAATCGTGGTCCTTCATTTATGTATCTATGATGGCCACACAACATAACTACTTTCTGCTACGCTCACCTCAGTGGATGGGCCATGGACTGTGTGTTCCGGACTCCTCCTTTCCGGAGATGTCGGATGGCTGGACTCCGGACTTTTCTCGCATGAGACATCTGAAGGATGGAACAAAAATGATATACTAATAATCAGTATTTTATCTGGAATAATTGGGATTATTATTCTCCTGAAGGCACCATACAAAAATACATTGCTCAGAAGGTTATTTATTATTATACAGGGTGTATATAGCGCCAACAGTTTGCGTAGCGCTTTACAATATATTTGGGGTCACAGCAGGCCTCTGGGTATAAGCTCTGCCCCTAGGAGGATGCACGCCAATGCTTCTGCACCATAACATAGGGTTTCTGTACTCCGTGTAATATCCTCTTCTTAGGGTCCGCTGAGGGTATGCGGCTGCCTACACAAGGATTGGACACTGGCAAGCACAGAGGAGTGGGGACTAGGGGTGGGATCTGTGCACTCCAACAAAAGGGTTTTACATTGAGTACAACAATCCTATTTCCTTTCTCGTGCATTGATGGGCACAGGAGGTCTGTCAGGATTATCAAAAGCAGTCCAACCGAGGGTTAGCCAAACCACAACAACCTCTAATTGGCCCAACAAAACAGAACCAGGGGCTGTGTGCATTCCAAGAGCTGCCTGAAGGACCAACATCAAAATATGACACTAGATGAAGCCAAGCACCCTACCTGATAGAGAACCCTGCCGATAAGACCAGAGGGAGGACACAAGAGAATCAACCCGATGACCAGGAACAAAAACAAAGTGGTCACCAAACAGAGAGTCTGCCCCTGACGTGTGTATGTCTGCCCCTGATGTGTCTGCCCCTCATACGTGTGTATGTCTGCCCCTGATGTGTCTGCCCCTCATATGTGTGTATGTCTGCCCCTTTTGTGTCTGCCCCTCATACGTGTGTATGTCTGCCCCTGATATGTCTGCCCCTCATATGTGTGTATGTCTGCCCCTGTTGTGTCTGCCCCTCATACGTGTGTATTGTCTGCCCCTGATGTGTCTGCCCCTCATGTGTGTATGTCTGCCCCAGATGTGTCTGCCCCTCATATGTGTGTATGTCTGCCCCTAATGTGTCTACCCCTCATACGTGTGTATTGTCTGCCCCTGATGTGTCTGCCCCTCATGTGTGTATGTCTGCCCCTCATATGTGTGTATGTCTGCCCCTGATGTGTCTGCCCCTCATACGTGTATATGTCTGCCCCTGATGTGTCTGCCCCTCATATGTGTGTATTGTCTGCCCCTGATGTGTCTGCCCCTCATATGTGTGTATGTGTCATTTTTCTGTGTCTGCCCCTAGTGTGTGTATCTGTCCCTAATGTATGTTTGTACTTCTGCCCCTATTGTGTATGTCTGCCTCTGGTGTGTGCATGTATGTCTGCCCCTGATGTGTGCATGTATGTCTGCCCCTGATGTGTGCATGTATGTCTGCCCCTGGTGTGTGCATGTATGTCTGCCCCTGGTGTGTGCATGTATGTCTGCCTCTGGTGTGTGCATGTATGTCTGCCTCTGGTGTGTGCATGTATGTCTGCCTCTGGTGTGTGCATGTATGTCTGCCTCTGGTGTGTGCATGTATGTCTGCCTCTGGTGTGTGCATGTATGTCTGCCTCTGGTGTGTGCATGTATGTCTGCCTCTAATGTGTGTGTATGTCTGCCTCTAATGTGTGTGTATGTCTGCCCCTGGTGTGCGTGTATGTCTGCCCCTGATGTACATGTATTTCTGCCCCTGATGTACATGTATTTCTGCCCCTGATGTACATGTATTTCTGCCCCTGATGTACATGTATGTCTGCCTCTGGTGTGTGCATGTATGTCTGCCTCTGGTGTGTGCATGTATGTCTGCCTCTGGTGTGTGCATGTATGTCTGCCCCTGATGTCTGCATGTATGTCTGCCTCTAATGTGTGTGTATTTCTGCCCCTGATGTACATGTATGTCTGCCCCTGGTGTGTGCATGTATGTCTGCCCCTGGTGTGTGCATGTATGTCTGCCTTTACAGTCCTGCGGGTGTAGGAGCTCTGAAAGACCCGACACTGGAGACAGCAGGCTGATCTTCTGGATGCAGAGTTGCACGTACTGTATCAATATGGGCCGAAACGGTCCCCTGTATATCTTCAGTAAGGACAGGAGACATCAGGGAGACTGATAGGGAGACTGATAGGGACTCTGCATCTGAGTCAGAGAAGATCTCATGTATGTCTGCCCCTGGTGTGTGCATGTATGTCTGCCCCTGGTGTGTGCATGTATGTCTGCCCCTGGTGTGTGCATGTATGTCTGCCCCTGGTGTGTGCATGTATGTCTGCCCCTGGTGTGTGCATGTATGTCTGCCCCTGGTGTGTGCATGTATGTCTGCCCCTGGTGTGTGCATGTATGTCTGCCCCTGGTGTGTGCATGTATGTCTGCCTTTACAGTCCTGCGGGTGTAGGAGCTCTGAAAGACCCGACACTGGAGACAGCAGGCTGATCTTCTGGATGCAGAGTTGCACGTACTGTATCAATATGGGCCGAAACGGTCCCCTGTATATCTTCAGTAAGGACAGGAGACATCAGGGAGACTGATAGGGAGACTGATAGGGACTCTGCATCTGAGTCAGAGAAGATCACTGCGCCAGTTGGCCCAGCCGCGGGGAGATAAGAGACTGACTCTGCAGGGAAAGGTGTGGGAGCATGCTTAGAGCCTCTGCTGTCAGTGTCCATGAGGAATTGGGTGAATTTGATCACAAAGTCCTCTGTGACTGCAGGATACCCCTGATGACAAGGCAGGGGACTGGACCGCACCCCGCCGAGATAAGAGGGACTCCGATGAGGTGGACTCTATAACCGCACGGAAACAGGATTCCAGATGTCAGTGTTTTCAGAAGGCATAGAGCAAACATCACTGGAGAGCAAGAACTGGGGTCACCCGTTGCAGCTGGACCGTCCCCACTGCGTCTGCGTGTGTCTGTCTGTCAATATTGTGTGTTTGTGTGTGTCTGCCCCTAATGTATGTGTGCTTGCCCTTAGTGTCTGTCCTGATGTGTGCGTGCCTGCCCTTAGTGTGTACGTGTGTCTGTCCTGATGTGTGCGCACATGCCTAATGTGTGTTTATGTCTGTCAATATTGTGTGTGTGCGTCTGCCCCTAATGTATGTGTGCCTGCCCTTAGTGTGTATGTGTGTCTGCCCCTAATGTGTGTGTGCCTGCCCTTAGTGTGTATGTGTGCCTGCTCTTAGTGTGTATGTGTGTGTGCCCCTAATGTATGTGTGCCTGCCCCTAATGTGTGTGTGCCTGCCCTTAGTGTGTATGTGTGTCTGCCCCTAATGTGTGTGTGCCTGCCCTTAGTGTGTATGTGTGCCTGCTCTTAGTGTGTATGTGTGTGTGCCCCTAATGTATGTGTGCCTGCCCCTAATGTGTGTGTGCCTGCCCTTAGTGTGTATGTGTGTCTGCCCCTAATGTGTGTGTGCCTGCCCTTAGTGTGTATGTGTGCCTGCCCTTAGTGTGTATGTGTGTCTGCCCCTAATGTGTGTGTGCCTGCCCTTAGTGTGTACGTGTGTCTGCCCCTAATGTGTGTGTGCCTGCCCTTAGTGTGTATGTGTGCCTGCCCTTAGTGTGTATGTGTGTCTGCCCCTAATGTGTGTGTGCCTGCCCTTAGTGTGTATGTGTGCCTGCCCTTAGTGTGTATGTGTGTCTGCCCCTAATGTATGTGTGCCTGCCCTTAGTGTGTACGTGTGTCTGCCCCTAATGTATGTGTGCCTGCCCTTAGTGTGTACGTGTGTCTGCCCCTAATGTATGTGTGCCTGCCCTTAGTGTGTATGTGTGTCTGCCCCTAATGTATGTGTGCCTGCCCTTAGTGTGTACGTGTGTCTGCCCCTAATGTATGTGTGCCTGCCCTTAGTGTGTATGTGTGTCTGCCCCTAATGTATGTGTGCCTGCCCTTAGTGTGTACGTGTGTCTGCCCCTAATGTATGTGTGCCTGCCCTTAGTGTGTATGTGTGCCTGCCCTTAGTGTGTACGTGTGTCTGCCCTTGTGTGTACGTGTGTCTGGTCCTGATGTGTGCGTGCCTGCCCTTAGTGTGTACGTGTGTCTGTCCTGATGTGTGCGTGCCTGCCCTTAGTGTGTACGTGTGTCTGTCCTGATGTGTGCGTGCCTGCCCTTAGTGTGTGCGTGCCTGCCCTTAGTGTGTACGTGTGTCTGTCCTGATGTGTGCGTGCCTGCCCTTAGTGTGTACGTGTGTCTGTCCTGATGTGTGCGTGCCTGCCCTTAGTGTGTGCGTGCCTGCCCTTAGTGTGTACGTGTGTCTGTCCTGATGTGTGCGTGCCTGCCCTTAGTGTGTACGTGTGTCTGTCCTGATGTGTGCGTGCCTGCCTAATGTGTGTTTATGTCAGCCCTTACTGTCTATGTGTGACTTCTTGATAGACTGGTGAGAGCAGAGGAAGACGAAGGGGAAAGGAGAAGGCATTCTTGTGGAGAGATATATCCGGTACACTGTATATGTATGGCTTCCTACCTTCGGTTGAGGTTCCACTCCTCTCAGCTGCCCCTCTCGCTGCAGTTATAGGTCCCCTGCTCCTCACTGGGCTTCCTGCTGTTTCTGACACCTGGATGTCTGGGCTGATGGTTGCAGGGCGGCTGTCCTTGGGCTGATATGGGGGCCTTAGAAGGATGGCGGATGGTGTCACCGCCTGATTTTGTTCTCGTAGTGAGAATCCATTCACAGAGACATCTCCTGTGCATGCAAGATGAAGAAAACAAATCAGACTGGAGCTCCCCCTTACCTATGTACAGAACATCTCAGCACCTGCCCCATCTCCCCACCATACACCCAACCGCAAGGAGGACCTATGTTAGGACCCGCACCCTCCTCAGTCTCCTGCAGCTCCCAATGATCACAGGATTCTCTTATTCTGCTTTATGTCACCTAGGCTGGCAATCTGCATGAGGCCGATGAGGGGAGGGCACACACGCCTTCTATCAGGGTGTCAGGCCTTCTTTGTATTGCATAGTAAAGGGATTAAAGTGGTAGCTGGTTATATTAACCAATATCAGCAGCTCCCCAGTGTAGAACATTGTCTTTGGAAGAGTCACTATGACCCCACTATTACATTTAGCTGCCCCTTCCTCATACCGTCTGATACTCACTGTGTGTTGTATGCCCTGCTACTGGGAGGGTAGGAAGGCGAGGTGGAGGGGTGACTGATCTTGGAGTACCAGTGTTGGCGCCGGCCTCGGAGGTTACAGTCTGGTTCTCTTTGGGTCTGAGTCCTTCTATAACAAGCCCTGCAAAACAAGAGTCATGAAACAATTATAAATGCAATAGGAGAGAGTTCAAGGTGAGAATACTCTCTATCCATCCAACAGTTTTCTGACACTTGTTTGTTTTTTTAGCATTTTTTGGACCTGCTGACCTCTACAATAATACTTACTTCCAGAAGTACTATGAACCTGGCGCAGGATGATGACCCCAAGAGGTGGGTCCATGACAGCCTGAGCTCACCGGCCGGTGTCATGCAACCCAGAACACTAAGGACATCTAGTGGTGGTAAAGACGTACTGCGGGGCGCAAGATCTGGAATTGAATGCTTTTCCTATTGTTACTCTTCCTGGACATCTTTCCACTTTACTATGTAGAGAGAAGATCGCTGACCTCCTCCTGAAAATACTACCTGGCAGGAACACCTGACCTGCATGCTTGTTGCAACTGAGTAATTCAGAAAATAATCACATGATCAGTTTGAAAGACAGCTAAGTGGCATGTTCATGAGTGGTCCTCAATGCTTCCTTGTATTTCCATTCATAATTAATTTATAATACAGTGAACCCAGTAATGAAAAGGCAGTTCTATCATTGCTGGGACTAAAGGGCAGTGCCAGGGGTATGGGGGCCCATAATACAGTGACAGAACCCAGTGCTATCATTGTCAGGGCTATGGGGCCCATAATACAGTGAAAGAACCCAGTGCTATCATTGTCAGAACTATGGGGCCCATGATACAGTGACAGAACCCAGTGCTATCATTGTCAGAACTATGGGGCCCATGATACAGTGACAGAGCCCAGTGCTATCATTGTCAGGGCTATGGGGCCCATGATACAGTGACAGAGCCCAGTGCTATCATTGTCAGGACTATGGGGCCCATGATACAGTGACAGAGCCCAGTGCTATCATTGTCAGGGCTATGGGGCCCATAATACAGTGACAGAGCCCAGTGCTATCATTGTCAGGGCTATGGGGCCCATAATACAGTGACAGAACCCAGTGCTATCATTGTCAGGGCTATGGGGCCCATAATACAGTGACAGAACCCAGTACTATCATTGTCAGGGCTATGGGGCCCATAATACAGTGACAGAACCCAGTGCTATCATTGTCAGGACTATGGGGCCCATAATACAGTGACAGAACCCAGTGCTATCATTGTCAGGGCTATGGGGCCCATAATACAGTGACAGAACCCAGTGCTATCATATTCAGGACGATGGGGCCCATAATACAGTGACAGAGCCCAGTGCTATCATTGTCAGGGGTACGGGGGCCCATAATACAGTGACAGAGCCCAGTGCTATAATATTCAGGACGATGGGGCCCATAATACAGTGACAGAGTCCAGTGCTATCATTGTCAGGGGTATGGGGGCCCATAATACAGTGACAGAACCCAGTACTATCATTGTCAGGGGTACGGGGGCCCATAATACAGTGACAGAACCCAGTACTATCATTGTCAGGGCTATGGGGCCCATAATACAGTGACAGAACCCAGTGCTATCATTGTCAGAACTATGGGGCCCATAATACAGTGACAGAACCCAGTGCTATCATTGTCAGGACTATGGGGCCCATAATACAGTGACAGAACCCAGTGCTATCATTGTCAGGACTATGGGGCCCATAATACAGTGACAGAACCCAGTGCTATCATTGTCAGGACTATGGGGCCCATAATACAGTGACAGAACCCAGTGCTATCATTGTCAGGGCTATGGGGCCCATAATACAGTGACAGAACCCAGTGCTATCATTGTCAGGACTATGGGGCCCATAATACAGTGACAGAACCCAGTGCTATCATTGTCAGGACTATGGGGCCCATAATACAGTGACAGAACCCAGTGCTATCATTGTCAGGGCTATGGGGCCCATAATACAGTGACAGAACCCAGTGCTATCATATTCAGGACGATGGGGCCCATAATACAGTGACAGAGCCCAGTGCTATCATTGTCAGGGGTACGGGGGCCCATAATACAGTGACAGAGCCCAGTGCTATAATATTCAGGACGATGGGGCCCATAATACAGTGACAGAGTCCAGTGCTATCATTGTCAGGGGTATGGGGGCCCATAATACAGTGACAGAACCCAGTACTATCATTGTCAGGGGTACGGGGGCCCATAATACAGTGACAGAGCCCAGTGCTATAATATTCAGGACGATGGGGCCCATAATACAGTGACAGAACCCCGTGCTATCATTGTCAGGACTATGGGGCCCATAATACAGTGACAGAACCCAGCGCTATCATTGTCAGGACTATGGGGCCCATAATACAGTGACAGAACCCAGCGCTATCATTGTCAGGACTATGGGGCCCATAATACAGTGACAGAACCCAGCGCTATCATTGTCAGGACTATGGGGCCCATAATACAGTGACAGAACCCAGCGCTATCATTGTCAGGACTATGGGGCCCATAATACAGTGACAGAACCCAGCGCTATCATTGTCAGGACTATGGGGCCCATAATACAGTGACAGAACCCAGCGCTATCATTGTCAGGACTATGGGGCCCATAATACAGTGACAGAACCCAGCGCTATCATTGTCAGGACTATGGGGCCCATAATACAGTGACAGAACCCAGCGCTATCATTGTCAGGACTATGGGGCCCATAATACAGTGACAGAACCCAGCGCTATCATTGTCAGGACGATGGGGCCCGTAATACAGTGACAGAACCCCGTGCTATCATTGTCAGGACTATGGGGCCCATAATACAGTGACAGAACCCAGCGCTATCATTGTCAGGACTATGGGGCCCATAATACAGTGACAGAACCCAGTGCTATCATTGTCAGGGGTACGGGGGCCCATAATACAGTGACAGAGCCCAGTGCTATCATTGTCAGGGGTACGGGGGCCCATAATACAGTGACAGAGCCCAGTGCTATCATTGTCAGGCCTATGGGGCCCATAATACAGTGACAGAACCCAGTGCTATCATTGTCAGGACTATGGGGCCCATAATACAGTGACAGAACCCAGTGCTATCATTGTCAGGACTATGGGGCCCATAATACAGTGACAGAACCCAGTGCTATCATTGTCAGGGCTATGGGGCCCATAATACAGTGACAGAACCCAGTGCTATCATTGTCAGGGCTATGGGGCCCATAATACAGTGACAGAACCCAGTGCTATCATTGTCAGGACTATGGGGCCCATAATACAGTGACAGAACCCAGTGCTATCATTGTCAGGGCTAT
Organism: Nanorana parkeri; assembly: GCF_000935625.1. Taxonomy (NCBI): domain Eukaryota; kingdom Metazoa; phylum Chordata; class Amphibia; order Anura; family Dicroglossidae; genus Nanorana; species Nanorana parkeri. The sequence goes on along the minus strand of NW_017307584.1, from coordinate 126,180 downwards.
GGGGCCCATAATACAGTGACAGAACCCAGTGCTATCATTGTCAGGGCTATGGGGCCCATAATACAGTGACAGAACCCAGTGCTATCATTGTCAGGGCTATGGGGCCCATAATACAGTGACAGAGCCCAGTGCTATCATTGTCAGGGCTATGGGGCCCATAATACAGTGACAGAACCCAGTGCTATCAGATTTTCCCTCACTTCCTGTCTGGAAACTGTTGTTATCAGGACAGGAAGTGAGGGTAAATCTCTGTAGCGCAGCCCCCGGATAGCGGTAACATGCAGACTATCATGCTGCGCGGGTCACACATGGTCAGACAATGTTTACCTCTCTGAGTGAAGGTGTGCGCCGTCTCCCCCAGCCGGATGAGCTCGCTGGTAGACTCCGAGCCGTCCACTTCCCAGGCGGGGACCATGGGCTCCGAGGACCTGCAGAGGAGCAGAGATGTCAGTGAAGCAGCATGGAGTCTATCACGGTTATTCAGGAAACAGTACGAGGGTCAGCGTGCAGTGTCCTCAGCTACCAATCAGACTCCATGTTGACCTGATCTGACTTCCGATTGGCTGTTGTGGGGTTGGGCACTGTTCCCTGTACTGTTTGCTGAGTATCAGTAGTACCCCGAGGACCGAGCACAGCACTCTGCACCTCCAATGTTTTTTCCCCGTGCCGCAGAGGTGGAAGGTCCGCTTTATGAGATTAAATGTGAATATTTCATCCCCAAGTATTTACCCCTGAGAGGGGGGCGGCCTCAGGGGCGGCAACGCATCCTTCTGCCCCTCATACTGATCCCGCACATCCTTGTGATCCCCATCATCTGCAGAGATAAGAAAAAAGGGTGAGAGGAGACACAACTCATGAAGGGTGGTGGTAATGATGGGGGTGGGGGGTGATGATGAGGATGACAATGAGGTGGTGGGGGGTTGATGATGGTGTTGATGATGATGATAGTGGTGATTGTGTTGGTGGTGGGGTGGTGATGATGATGGGTGTGATGGTGTTGATGATGATGATAGTGGTGATTGTGTTGGTGGTGGGGTGGTGATGATGATGGGTGTGATGGTGTTGATGATGATGATAGTGGTGATTGTGTTGGTGGTGGGGTGGTGATGATGATGGGTGTGATGGTGTTGATGATGATGATAGTGGTGATTGTGTTGGTGGTGGGGTGGTGATGATGATGGGTGTGATGGTGTTGATGATGATGATAGTGGTGATTGTGTTGGTGGTGGGGTGGTGATGATGATGGGTGTGATGGTGTTGATGATGATGATAGTGGTGATTGTGTTGGTGGTGGGGTGGTGATGATGATGGGTGTGATGGTGTTGATGATGATGATAGTGGTGATTGTGTTGGTGGTGGGGTGGTGATGATGATGGGTGTGATGGTGTTGATGATGATGATGGCGGTGATGATGATGGTGGTGGCGGTGATGATGGCGGTGGTGATGATGATGATGGCGGTGGTGGTGGTGGCGATGATGATGGTGGTGGTGATGATGATGGTGGTGGTGGTGATGATGATGATGGTGGTGGTGATGATGATGGTGGTGATGATGATGGTGGTGATGAAGATGGTGGTGATGATGATAGTGGTGATGATGATGATGGTGGTGATGATGAGGGTGGTGGTGATGGTGGGAGGGTGATGGTGTTGGGGGGCGATGACGATGATGATGGTGGTGATGGTGTTGGTGATGATGATGGGGGGAGTGTGATGGTGTTGATGATGGTGGTGGTGACGGTGTTGGTGATGATGATGGCAGTGGTGGTGTTGGTGGTGATGATGGCGGTAGTCATGGCGATGGTAAAGAATTAGGGTGTTTATTATATATGTGATCACCTTGTAGAAGGTGATCCAATGGGAAGGGGATCGGTACAGGTGTGTGACAGAAATATAGGGAGTGTCCCAGCCAGAGAACCGGCAGAGCGCCCTCTGCGCCGCGCTTCCCGCTCCCTCACCTCCGTTCTGAGAAGACGCGTCACTGATCTGCTCCGTCAGGTACTCCAGCAGGCCATGGAATATCTCCAGCAGGTTGCGGATGGATTCCGTGTCCCCTCGGACAATGTTCTCCCCTGCAGGAAACAGAAGACGGGTGTCGGTGGGGTAATGGGACCTCCCATGTAACTTACTTATTACACACGTCTACTGAGGACACGGAGGAACATGGACGGGCTCTTCTACCCTTCTGAAAATGCTAGTTGCCTGGCTGTTCCTGCTCACATATAGGACACTGATCTGCTTGCTGGTTCCAGGTCAGTGACTTAAAGCTTAACACCAAAAAGTCCCTTTTGCATCCTTGTAACCCTCCCCCTCCCCTGCAATGTAGAAAGGGGTCGCTTTTTTGGGGTGTTTATTTACCTTTTTCTTAATTCAGAGTGCCCGCCCCCCGCCCCGCCCCCATTCTTGCAGAATGACATGTCTCCAGAGATATCTGCTCCACATATCCCAGGAGGAATCAGCTTCCGTGCATTGGCTGGGGGGAGGAAGGACCTGGCGGCGCAGCATCAGGAGACTGGCTGCAAGAACCTGGACGAGACAGATGACGGGGAAAAAATATGGCTGCACGGGACCGGGCATGCCGGCCAATCACAACAGGTGATCATGTCAATGTCGGATACCCCCGTGAAGAGGGTAAGTGGGGGGGGCTGAGGATAGGAATCACACCGAGGGGGTAAATAACAGCCAGGGAACTAGCATTTCCTGAGGTCAGCAGCGGCTGGTCCCAGCATGTCCCGCAGCTCCGGCCATTTCCCAGAATGCACTGCAGACGCCAGCCACACCCCCCCGAATCATGTGACCTACCGGTTATATGAGACAGGCTGACTTGCAGATAGTCCAGGGCTAGCGAGTCGATCACAGACTGGACGTTGTGGGCGTCGTCCTCCTGATTGCGGGGCGGGGCGATGAAATCTGCGAAGAGAAGTGCGTTTCCCGTCATTGGAGCCCCCGAAAAACGTCCCGCAAAAGGGAAAGCCGGCCATCTTGTATTCTGTCACATGACCCCAGCCACTCACCTGGCACCTCTTCGCCCAGAATGGCCACGTACAGGGCGACGAAGACGCGGGCGTCGCAGTGCCTCAGGTCCCCAACTCGCAGGTCGATTTGGCATTGGCCGAGGAGGTTGTTGGCGACGGCGATCCAATCTGAGCGGAGGAAGGAGAGCGTTAGCGGCGCACGATAAAGAGGAACTCCGCACTGCGTCTACTAACCAGATAAAGACGCGGGGTGCGGGCCGCGGTCACGTGGAAGCAATAAAGCATATCCAATGCCAAACCTTCCGTTTTAGAAAGAGTCGGGGAGGGGTTAGACCCTCTGTCATCATCTAATTACTGTGTGACCCCCTTTGGGGAGATCCACCCTCTCTATTTGTCCTGGTGACCACCATCTCCAAGACAGGAAGTGATCAGTTTGAGTTGTCACCAGGAGCAGCAGTAATGAGAAAATCTTCCAATATTTCCTCTCACTTCCTGTTGTGTCTACAGGCCAGGAAATGAAGGGAAGTCTCCTCAATGGGACACAAAACCTGACAGGGGGTCTAACCCTCGCCCGGCTCCATCCAAAATGATAAATAAAAGGTTTCGGGTTTGGTTATACGTTGAATATTAGGAGGTTTGGGCACACGGCAGAGCTGAGCCAGGAAAGCATAGAATACAAAACGCTCTGCAGGTGACGTCAGTGCGGCGCGATGACCGGATCCTCCCGGGAAGGCTCTGCGGCTGAATGACTGTTGTCACCCTGCAGGGAGCTGATCCCTCTTATCTGCGCTGTCACAAGTGTGAAGAACGGAAAATCGCCTTCCGCAAACATCGAACCCTTTTCTATGAGAAGAGCGACGCGTGTGACATCACCCCGATCAAAAAAAATACCGAGCCGCCGAACTTTCCAGAATGGAACCAAAACGCCAACCGGATCCCCCCGACCATCCTACAGGGGAACACGCCAGACACACGGAGATACATACATGACGGATTCTATGTGTCCATCCAGTCCTGAGATTTACACAGCACAGCCCAGACCATCAGGACCTGATTCTTCTCTGCTGCAGTTCATTAACACTTACAGGTCTTGTCCCTCCTTTACATTAGAGTGTAAGCTCCTCTGTACAGAGACTGATGTGACTGTGGGGGAGGGGGGGGCATTAGAGTGTAAGCTCCTCTGTACAGAGACTGATGTGAGTGTGGGGGGGCATTAGAGTGTAAGCTCCTCTGTACAGAGACTGATGTGACTGGCTCAGTGTTCTCTGTACAGCACGGCGGTGTATGTCAGAGCTATATAAATGTATAATAGTCGTGTGTGACTGTGGGGGGGGGACATTAGAGTGTAAGCTCCTCTGGTGCAGAAACTTACCTAGCTCCTGTGTGCCCATTTTACTTAGGGTTCAATAGTCTGTGATCCACAGGTGTATGAGGTTCCAGTTGCCCCCAGTCACAGGGGTATGAGGTTCCAGTTGCCCCTAGCAACAGGGGTATGAGGCTCCAGTTGCCCCTAGCAACAGAGGTATGATGCTCCAGGTGCCCCCTTGGTAAATGCACAGTAAGGTGTCACCCTGCACGGGGTAATGTCCCGGGTACACTCAGCTCTCCGGTGCCCCGTTGTCAGGGAGCAATGGGGACATTTAAACGGCCGCCTTCTCTGATTGGTCAGCGAAGAAGTCGCAGTTACTTCCGGATATGACGTCACCTCGTGCGGGTAAATCCTGAGTATTTCAGCCCGCCGCTGCTTTCCTGAACCCCCGTTCCCCTCTGCCGCTCTCCTACCAGGGCCCCCGTTCTAAAATGAGGCCTAAACCCCGAGCTCCAACTTCTCAAATCGAGCCCGCGTATCCCTCCGCCACAGGGTAGTCCCCAGCCTTACGTCACTGCACGAGGCAGCCCTGGGCGGAGCCGGATCCTGCCCGGTGATGTAATGGGGAGAGGCCAACATTCTCCACTGTTACCATGGAGACCAGAATGGTGGAAGTGAGCCTATTGTGTCTTGCCGCCATTGTAGGTGCTGCGATGGCGGGAAGTGAAATGTCCCGGCCTCGGCCTATAATTACCAGGCTGGAAGAGCACAGAGCACACCTCGAGTACATTCCCCTGCTATCTCAACGTAGTAATGGTGCACACACAAAATAAAACCTAATACACCTGAGACAGTTTGTTTCTCTTTAAATGCTGAAAGGAAGTAGCTGTAATAAAAAACAGGAAGTGAGAGAAACCTGCCTAGTGCAGTATAATTCCCTTCACTTCCTGGCCAAGAAACAGACAGGAAGTGAGGAGAAACCACCACAATATTAGGGAAATGCTTTAATTTAGTCAGTTGTCACCAGAACCAGCACCTCAAGTGGGACCTCTATGTCTGCTCTGGTGACAGCTCCAAACTGGATTTCCCCTCATTTCAGTCCCTGTGACCCCAGTAGGGGGGACCGTAACAAAAACCTGACAGGGATTCCCTCAAACAAAATGGCTCTAACTTGCACTTTAAGTGTTCTTTACTATTAAAGCAATGGGGAAGCTCAACATTTACTTCCTGTCTCCAGCAACAGCAGTACAATAAATTGGGGAGCAGTTGTCACCAAGACCGGAAGGCACAGTTAGCATCAGTACGCTCACTTCCTGTACCCCCACTGGGCACAAGGATTAGAACCATTGCCAGGTTTTTACTGCAATCCAGGACCCCATTAGAGAGATATCCCCTCACTTCCTGCCCTGACAATTTGATCAGACAGGAAGTGAAAAAACCTGCAAAAAAAAAAAAAGGCTAGAACATGTCCCCCAAAGCAGATCTTTTCTCACTTCGTCTGGTGGATTTGTTGCGACCAGGACAGGAAGTGAGAGAAATCTCTACTGAAGCTTCAGACCGCAATAATGCAACAGGTTCTAATCCTTCCCCACATTGTTAAACGCTTTGAACTGACAAAAATCTATACTCAGACCTAAAAATGGACAACCAGGCCTGACATAAGCAGAATTGAAGGCAAATTTAGTTCTGCAACACTCGCTACTTCAGGTCATCTGTGTTCCAGAGAGATCCCCTCAACTTCCTGTCATGGAGGCACAACAGGAAGTGAGGAAAGCTTCCTTTTAACAGTTGTCACTGGATGTGTCTTAAGTCAGATTTCCCCCTTCCTGTGAACACTCAAATATTTGCTGTCGTTTTCAGGATGAAGAGGGGGAATCTCCCCAGCAGGGTCACACAGCTATAACTGTGACAGGGGTTCCAAGACTTCTACACTCCACCCAAAAACACAAAGATCCCTCTTCTCCCTTTAATAAGAAGTGGTGTGAGCGCTCCTACCGACTACGACCACGTACGTACAATAAAGCTATAAAACTAACATTCTGCTTGGATATACAACAGCTGAAGGAAAGGCTACATAACCCCACCCCTGCTGCTCGGATCTTCCCGTCATACATTCTCTCATCTCCATCCTAAAAACATGAATGTTCTCCACGTGAGTCACGTGACCAACACTCCGGCCTAACGCCCTGTCCCTGGCAATGGTGGGTATGGGCGCTCTCAGCCAAAACCTACAAACTAAGGGCACCGCCAGGGTGACATCACTGGATTAGATGTAATAATTCCGGAGCGTTATCAGCTCTCCGCAAGGACACAAGTGAGGCGGAGCCTGGGGGAGTCACATGACTGCCTATTAGATGGCGAATAGAGAATGTCCGCAGCAAGGATCAGAGCAATGGGGAGGCAACATGACAGACGGGATATTGTGAATTCTCCAAAACCGCCAATGATTCCCGTATACAAGATGGGACACACAGCGGGGGGGGGGGGGGGGGGGTTTATTAAAACTTGAGCAGTTGCCCAGGGCAACCAATCATTTTCTCTCCAGTTTGCTCAGGTAAGATTTGTAAAGGAGACGGAAGCCGATTGGTTGCAGCACACATCTGCTCCAGTTTTGATAAATTCCCCTCATTGTATCCAACAGCACCAAATGATTCCAGGAGGAGACATTGTATACAAGCTGGGATGCCAATACAGTGAGGGGAATTCATCAAAACTGGGGCAGACAAAATGGAGGAGCAGATGTGCACTGCAACCAATCAGCTTCTGTCATCTTCAAATCTTACCCGAACTGGAGAGATGCTGATTGGTTGCCATGAGCAACTGCTCCAGATTTGGTCTGCCCCAGGTTTTGTTAAATTCCCCTCAATATGTATCCAATATCGGCAAGGATTCCAGGATACAAAATCGGCGGGATTTTTCAAAACTGGCACAGACAGAATATGGAGCAGCTGTGCATGGCAACCAATCAGCTTGTCTCATTACCAAAGATTTAACTAAACGAGAGAAGCCAGTTGTCAGCAGTGTAGTGGCGAAATCTTCCAATAGAGGCTCCTGTTCCAGTGACAACTGTCTAGAATTGGGTTCACTTAGAGATCTCTTCACTTCCTGTTCCAGACTGTGGGGACACAGCACAGCAAAATCTAAACAGGGGTCATAACCCTCACACGCCATCCAAAATGTAATGTTTACACTAGGAACGTCCCTGAGACTGGAAACAAGCCCTGACAGGAAATGAGACCCACCACTAAGGTTCTCCCTGACAGGAAACAAAGCCCATCTCAAAGGTTCCGATTGGAAATAAGGCCCACCACTAAGGTAGTCCCTGACAGGAAATAAGGCCCACCACTAAGGTAGTCCCTGACAGGAAATAAGGCCCACCACTAAGGTTGTCCCTGAAAGGAAATAAGGCTCACCACTGAGGTTGTCCCTGACAGGAAATAAGGCCTACCACGAAGGTTCTGCCTGACAGGAAATAAAGCCCAACACTAAGGTTCTGCCTGACAGGAAATAAGGCCCACCACTAAGGTTCTGCCTGACAGGAAATAAGGCCCAACACTAGGGTTCGCCCCGGCAGGAAATAAGGCCCACCAGTAAGGATCTGAGACAGGAAATGAGACCCACCACTAAATCTCCAGGACAGGAAATGAGGCCCACAACAACCAAGAACCCCTATGAAGGGAAATAAGTCCCATCTCTCTATAAGAGGTCTCAAACACCATGATGACCTTTCCCCAAAACTCAAACATTGGGGGTTTGAAAGATCTCCAAACCACTACAGTGTGAAATAAAGTTTAGACAGACTCAAAACAAAACATAAACACCAAGACTTCAATTTTACTTTTTGTTTTATTTGTCACATTCAAGAAATGTTTACAAACAGTAACAAGTATTTGGCGTTGGGCGTTCCTGTGGCTGAAGTCATAATGGAGCCATGGTGGTGATATTCGGGCGAGGTCTGGCCCAGTGGGGCTTCCTCTTGTCATACTACTAAAGGACTCTGTATACATTCAGAAGGTATTGTCATGTAAAATAA
>NW_017307584.1:105983-116620 GCF_000935625.1 Nanorana parkeri | reverse complement strand
AGTCTCCCTCCAACCGCTGCTCCAACACCACCAACAATGCGGCCAATTATCATATAACACAAGTCCACTAACATGTTCATTGTGGCTGGTCAGGGCAGGTCATCAATCAGCTGAAAACAAATGCAAAGCGATCGCTTCAAACTTTCTAACAACTTGAAAGTGGAACTCCAGCAAAACGCAAGAGGAAGAGTTACAATCTGCCCGCTTGTCCCTAAAGTCCAAACACAGGCATGTCCCCTCATTTCCTGTCTGGGAAACACCTAAATCTCAGTAAAAATATGTCATTAAAAAGGAGAACTATGAGGGGGGGAGGGGCTTTTCACTCACCTCATAGTTCTAGCCGACCTGTGACAATGAGACTGTCACAGGTCGGCTCAGTAGATCGGGAAGTGAGCGAACACATACCGGCGCTCGCTCACTTCTCGATCCTGTCACAGCTCTCTGCCGTGACAGGGGGAGGGGCTGGATTCCCCCCTCCCCGATCCGCCAGCGCTGACTGGCGGAACGGACGGGGGAGGGGGCGGGTACAGCTGGCTCTGCCTCTAGATAGGCAGAGCCAGCTGTCACTCACGCAGCTGGGCGGATCTCGACATCGATGTGGGGATCCGCTCCGGCGTCTCAATACCGCGAGCTGTAGCTCCCTATATACTGAGCCTAGGGTGACGGGAGGATGCTAGTTTGTGTCCTACCGTTACCCTTAGGAGAAGTATGGGGAAAAGCCCTGACCCCATAGTTCTCCTTTAAGGATTCAGCACCGAACACAAGTACCAGTAAAGAAATGTGTGCGGCGTTAGGATAACCCTAAAGGCCAGCTAAAGTGTTGTAGCTTTGGATGGAGGGAGGTAGGACTGGACCCATCTTCAGGTTTTTAACTCTTTTGGGGCCCCATTATCAATAATAGCCCTCACTTCCTGTGTCACCAAAAATGTCAACAGGCAGAAGTGAGGGAGACGTTGCAACAGCTGGAAAGCCTTTTAAAAAGGTTACGGGGAAGACTTTTCCCTTTGCATTCAACTTTGTGTTCCTGTCGGTTAATTTCCCACTTCCTGTCTGTGAATTTCCCGCTTCCTGTCGGATGAAACTTCTCACTAGAAGGGAAAACTAGCACACAACATGGTAAAACCTGACAGGGGTTTCCATACATACACGCCATCTAAAGCGTGGGCTGGGGTTCTAATCAACCCTCAAAAAATAATGTGCTGGGGTTCCAATACTAAGACTGTCCAAAACTAAAGGCAACGGTTCCAGTACTACACAATCTACAGCTAAAAGGTGGACTGGGGTTCCATTGCTACACCATCTAAAGCTCAAGTGTGGGCTGGGGTTCCAATACCACACACCATATAAAGCTATAGGGAGACTGGGGTTCCAATACTACACCATATAAAGCTATAGGGAGACTGGGGTTCCAATACTACACCATATAAAGCTATAGGGAGACCGGGGTTCCAATACTACACCATTTAAAGCTCAAGTGTGGGCCGGGGTTCCAATACTACACCATATAAAGCTCAAGTGTGGGCCGGGGTTCCAATACTACACCATCTAAAGCTAAAGTGTGGGCCGGGGTTCCAATACTACACCATCTAAAGCTCAAGTGTGGGCCGGGGTTCCAATACTACACCATCTAAAGCTCAAGTGTGGGCCGGGGTTCCAATACTACACCATCTAAAGCTCAAGTGTGGGCCGGGGTTCCAATAATAAACCATCTAAAGCTCAAGTGTGGGCCGGGGCTCCAATACTACACCATATAAAGCTAAAAGGTGGGCCGGGGCTCTCATACTAAACACCATCCAGAAATAAAGGGGCAGCTTACACCAAGTTTTTAGGCTAGTAGGAGAGCCAATTGGAGTTGAGAATTAGTATTTCCAACCAAAGCCTTTAGTTGTGTATGGAGTTGGGAAGGGTTAGAGAACCTGGTTTTGCTGCTGTGTAGGCCCCTTGGGGAGAGGACTTCGTCTTCCCACCAGTGAAGTTTCAGAGCAGGAAGTAAGAAAATCTGAAAAAAAAGGTACAACCCAAAAAGCAAGAACCCCCCATCAGATTTGTTGTTGCCTATGGAAATGTTTCCTCACTTCCTGTCAGGGTGACAACAGTGACCAAGACAGGAAGTGATGGTAAGTAAGCATTCACACCAAGAGCATATAGGGCAATACAAACCTGGGAGAAGTTCCAACCATTCCCCGCCATCTAAATGATGCTTTGGATGGAGTTCCACCACCACTGGAGGTCCAAGAGGATAAGACGATGAAATGCTTGACAAGTTCAGTAAGTTGAGCAGCACTTACCTGGTAACTCTCAGCACTCTCCCAGGACAGAAGATGGGACATATCGGTCGAGCCAGACAGGAAAGGACCCCGGCTTACACTAAAAACAAAAAAATGATTTTAATGAACTCCCAGAAAAGCCGATTGATGAGAACAAGTATACATTGCTCTATATGTTTACTATACCCCCCACCCCTCCCCCACTACACAATGCCATGCACAGCAGTCAATGTACTGCCCCCTCAAAATCAGAATTCCCAGATTAAAAGTAGAACTCCACTTAGACAAAGATAGTGTACAAGGTTATACTGCGTTACTGAATGCCACGTGCAGAGTCCCTGCGTCCAGCCAAGCGCTCTCAGCGGGAACTGAACCCAGGATCGCAAAACTGCAGGCCTTTTTGTCGCTGCTGTTTGTTTAGACCAGGCGTAGCCAAGCTCCGGGCCCTCCAGCTGCGGTGGAACTACAATTCCCATGAGGCATTGCAAGATTCTCACAGCCACGACTCCCGGAGAGAGAGAGAGATGCATGGTGGGATTTGAAGTTTCGCCCACAGCTGGAGGGCCGGGGTTTGTCTACCCCTGGTTTAGACCTTCAAGGAGCGCCATAGTGACCGGTATTCCCCAATGGCGCGAAGCCCGAGAGACGTCATTACTCTAAAGTACATAAACAAGGTTCACACACCACACGAGGACGTAGCTGTGGTGCAGCCACATCAGAGAATTGAGGACGTGTAGTCTTCATCGCTCAGGTCTATGCCGGCAGATATACTGAAGTACAAGACTTCCCTATTGGAGGAGGCCTGAGCCCATTACCGACTACAGAGCCGTCTATCCTGGGAGTACTGGTCCAATAGCACACCACTGAGGGGCAGGTTAATGGTGGACGACTACTTTCCTCAGGTGGGGGGGTGTAGTGGTTAGTACTTCTGCCTTGCAGCAGTTCAAATCCTGGTAGAGAGTGTGAATGACACAAGGTGGGAGAGGTGATTGGAACACCCGATATGTATGAAGTCAGCCAGGCATGAGAAACAAAGCAATCGGCAGATGGTGTGAACGATACAGGCGAGAGGATTGGTTTCAACAATTGAAAACTCCCAAAGCGGCCCTTTTAAAATGAGCGCGGAAACCACGCTGATCCGCCGCCGCTCTGGTGTGAATGGGGCCTAACAGCCGGCAGTCTCCTACAATGCTGCGTGCCATGGGTGTTTTATCATGGTGATCAAATCTAACCCTCACAATGCAACCATGGCCAACTGCAATGGTAGCGCTCTTATTCCCCCCCCCCGGAATTCAGCTTTCATTCGCATGGATCCGCCGAGTTCACCTTCACGTGGACCTAAAACTATCTGCAACAATGTGTCAGTCTATACAGGATGATGGTTCACATCACCCAGGACCATCATGTGCCCTTTGACGAAGAACTCTTAGACCCCATTCACACTGAGCGACATGGAAATCCACATTGAGCGACGTGTCGCGCGACTTCTTCCTATTGGGCTGTATGCAATCAGGAGCAATATCGCTCTAAGACGCCCCCTGTTCACATTGAGCGATTTAACGCGCGGTAATTCCCGCGCGATATCGCGCTCCAATGCAATCCAATGGGGCAAAGGGTCCTGCTGTAGCGGGTCGTGTGTCGCTACAGAGGGACCCTTTTTTGGAGCGGATTTAGCCGCGATTCAAGCTTGCTCAATGCAAGCTTGAACGCGGCAAATCTCCCGATGTCGCGCAATATTCAAATCACGCGATTTGCATATAGCGCAGTGGGAACGGGGCCTAAAGGGTCATGTAGGAGCGACAAGCTACCAGCGACGAGCTACAAGCGATATCGAGCGACGAGATGTGAACAGCTCCATTGAAATGTATTGGTGAAGCTACATAGAGCGATATTGCGCGGAAATATGAGAGATATCGCTGCAAAAATCGCTCAGTGTGAATGGGGCCTTAGGGCGTGTTCACACAACGTCCGTTTTGTGTGCCGATCGGCTCCGTACGCTGCTGCACTCAAAATGCATCCCAATGTATGCCTATGTGTTTTATGGGCTCCAGTTCTCACGTGCGCAGTCCGTTCAGCTTACGACTGCATGTCACATTTTGTCCGGAAACGGTCAGGAAACGCACGAACGCGCACAAAACGCAAAGAAAACGGAACGGAAACGCAACGCAAAGCAGCTAAGGGGGGGGGGGGGAATAAAAAAATGTATTCTTGCTCCACTTATTATGATGTCATCAACGTTGACAAAAAAATTAACGGTCAGCATCCGGACCGAAAAGGCACAGCATCAGCAGCTCCACGTCTGCTGATCAGCACCTGATCTCATGTGAACAGGCCCTTAAGAGGGACTATAAAACATACCCTAGAGCAGCGGTGGCAAAACCGGTGGTCCGTGAACCACGCGCGGTCGGCGAGACAAATTTTGGTGGTCCCGCGGTGCCGTCATTGAGGCTCCGGGGCTGACCTCTCACTGACTCGAGCTGCGGATGTCACAAGGAACGCGCGGGTTCTCAGTACAGCACGGGCTCCGCAGGAGGCGGGGCTTCTTATCAGTAGCCAGACTGAGCAGGCTGCGGGACATAGAAGAAGTGGGGAGAAGCCGGGTAATAGTGGCTCAGTGTGGGGCGAAGGGGAGGCACGGGGGTGGTTGGGGGCAGTGCTGAAACTAAGGGGAGGGCCAGTGGCAGATTCAATAGGGGGGAAACAAGTACTGGGCCGAGGCCGGCGGCACCGCTCCCTCCCTGTACCAGCACTGCCACTCCTTCAGGCACACCCGCACCTATGTATGTATTCCATTATGTGTGCGTGCATATCAACTATCTATCCATCTGCAACTATCTATCCATCGGCAACTATCTATCCATCGGCAACTATGGATCCATCGGCAACTATGGATCCATCGGGAACTATGGATCCATCGGGAACTATGGATCCATCGGGAACTATGGATCCATCTGGAACTATGGATCCATCTGGAACTATGGATCCATCTGGAACTATGGATCCATCTGGAACTATGGATCCATCTGGAACTATGGATCTATCTATACACACACGAGAATATATTTATATATGAGGAAACAAAAATATGAGAATATATACATTTTTAAAGAAATTCATATCAGTGGTCCGCGGGATTTCAAAATGATGAACATAGTGGTCCATGAGGTCGGAAAGGTTGGCGACCTCTGCCCAAGAGTATACAGAGCAGATCTCATCCCAGGACACAAACTTCACTCAAGAGCCAGCCAAGATATTCCACCGGTGTATAAGGTGGGGGGAAGGAGTTGGGCCCTTCTCTAGATTTTACCACTACCCGACACTCTGGGAACACCAATTTGGGTAGAACGTTGACCGTTTAGAACCAAAGGCAAATTTTTATTGCTGTGCATCCACTCGGGAGATCAATGTGACGAGGAAGGAAAGGAAAAAGAACTTGGAATGGCGACCGACTTTCTGGTAAGAAGTGTCTACGTGGGAACTTTCCTCAATTTAGAAACAAATCCTGACTTCCTACAGGTTTACCTTACAACAAGGACCATGATTGGAAATCTCTACCATGACTTCCCCCAAAATCAACTCCACCCTTCAGCTTTTGTTTAGCACATGTGCATTACAATGGGGTCATTCAGAAGCTTCTCAAAGACAAAAGCTTTGCCCCAAACCCAACACAATGGACCAAGTCAACCACACTACACCTTCTACCCCAAATTAGCTCGAGACAATGATATGGCTTCTTAGCCCACGTGACCTGGAAGACTCTAGCTCCAGCATGTTAACCAAAAAAATATGTATTAAACTGGCAATATCCAGGAAAGGAACTTGGGTCTTCCAATTAAAAAAATCCAGAAGCCTCCTAAAGTCAAAGTCTTAAGAGGTGCCTCAAACACCCGTTATGCCCAAAGGCTTCCAACACGCTGTGCCTTCACAATAAGGAGAACGATGAGGCTCCTCAAAAGCCACATGACCGTGAGAGCCCCATCACCAGGACATTAGACATGGCAGATTATGGCTTACTCTGGGATCAGAATCGCCTCTATACTCACAGGCCAGAAGTCCGGCCTAGTATATCTGATCGAATCATCATTTCCAGAGTGACCGCCTGTATGCCAGTCCCCATGCACATCGCCCCCATAGGTGGGGGGGACTCACTGGAGAAGTCCTATCATTTCCCCACAGCCAGCGGCCATAGCAAGGGGATCAAATAAGATCAATGTGTAAAAGTAGTATGGCAGAGCCATTCACGCACTCAGACACATGAGGTGAGGGCAGGACCCAGTGTTATGAGAAGACTACAGCTATAAAGCAGCTTGCACAATTAATTAAAGAATACATAACGTCTCTCTTCTTAGCACTGGGGCCCGCCATCACCTTCAACACACACTCACAACTCTCACACAGCTCGCCAAGTTCTGGCCGCCGCCACCACTTCCCCTTATATACTCCCGGCTTGCTTTAACCCCGCCCCCACCATGTGACCGCTGCTGTTTCTTCCTCCGCCATGTTTGTCATGGGCAGCGCACCCACGCAACTTCTTTCTAAGCTCATATTCCCCTTTTAAACTGCCCCTGGGTTTCTCTTTCAACCCTCCTTTGCCTCTCAGAAAACCCGCAGTACGTTTTGTTCAGTTTCGTGACTGGTACAGCAGTGCGTATTGCCCTGGGTAAAGATGGCGGCGATGTAGATCCGGCGGGCGGAGGGATCTGCTCTGCTGACGTCACGCGGCGGCGCGCTCATCAGGCGGAGGTGAGCCGATAGACTTCTCTCTATTTAACCGGCCGGCAAGCCGATTACATCTCCTCCTGTCGCTCTGAACATCGAACTTAAGTAAACGTACAGACATGCCTGGATTCAACGACAGACCCCGCGGGTAAGTCAGGCGGGCAGGCCGCTCCCTCTAGACTAGTCTTATTTTTTTTTATAGTATTTTTTTTATTTATTATTTTTAAGTTTTATTTTTGTGATGTGATTGAGTCCTGGGAGGAAGGGAGGGGGGGCAGTGAGCCGGCCGTGTTTGGCCTCGCTGTGGCCCTTTCTCTCCGGCTTTCACCCGCTGAGGAGATAACTGCTTCGCCATGCGGCTGTCGCACAAGATGGCGGCTCTTTGTCTGTTCACAAGATGGCGGCCGTGTCCGGCTCTTTCTTCCTGAGGTGTGTTTTGAGCGCCTCACCCGTAGCCATCTATTGTCGGCTGTGTGGGGTTGCGGTGTGTCCTTTATTTTATCGTAAGCTTTATAATTAACGTTCGTTATGTTGCGCGTTATCTTGGCGGCGATGTGAGCCCGTGGTGCGTAGTGTGAGCTCCCCGCCTCCTCCATTATTCTGTGGGGGGCATCTGGATCCCCCCGTAAATGTCTCGCAGTGGTATGTTCCTATTATCTACGGGCTCTTTGTTGTCTTCTCTTCCAGTGTGTAGTCATGGCGATCTCCGGGGGAGGGAGGGTGTAATATGGAGGACTGTACAACGTGCACCGGTGTTATGGGGGCAATCTACCCTGTAGCTGTAATGCAGTACAATGGGTCTGATATCTATTCCAGGGGCTGTGGATGTGACTCCCGGGCCTCTGAGACGTCTTACACCAGTGTTCTGGGACAATCTCCCCCTCGTGTGGTCTGTGTATTATAATGTATCTTTGTATCAGACCCTCATTACCCCGGCTGACCTATCCTCCATAGATCTGTTCTCTGATTGGTCGGTCTGGTCAGCAGGTCCCGGGGTGTTACAAAGTATCCCTCCAGACATCACCTGGCTGTGTCTCTACATCTGATCCGGTTATCTGTTGCTTATGGAACGTCTTGAACCAGTGTTTAGTTTCTGCTTTACTAAATAATCAGAATTTGTGTTCCTGGGGCCCCGTTGTATCTTCTATGATCAGCCCGGGGGCCCAATGACCCTTGGTCTATTCCTGGGACTCAACTAGGAACAAAGCCAAGGGCCTAGTATACTAATGTAATGGGTCTCGGGGCCACTCTCCTCTGATCAGCCTGGGACAGTGTAATCCTGCTCTGCTCTTTATGCTGGGGGCCCTTTGGCTCATGTCCAGTGGTCGGGCTGCGGGGCCCGTTGGCTCAT
Source organism: Nanorana parkeri (assembly GCF_000935625.1). Lineage (NCBI taxonomy): Eukaryota > Metazoa > Chordata > Amphibia > Anura > Dicroglossidae > Nanorana > Nanorana parkeri. The sequence goes on along the minus strand of NW_017307584.1, from coordinate 108,283 downwards.
GTCCGGTGGTCGGGCTGCGGGGCCCCTTGTCTCGTGGCCGGCGAGCAGGCCAGGGGCCCGGTGTATTAATAGTTTTAAGAGTTTCCTGTACTTTAATATTTGTAGGGAGTAGTGCTGATCCCCATGTTCCATGACGCAGATCCCATGACTCACCACCTGTTGCTGCTCGGAATTTCCTCATACATGTACGGGAGGAGTCTCTGTTCTCTTGCAGCATCTTATGAGTCAGTCCCCGCTATGTCCTATCTATAGGATCAGATTGGTGTTGTGGTCCCTGTGGTCTACGGCTCCCTCCGTCTCTCATCCATGCAGTGTCTTCCAGGCCCCCCATGTCTCTAGGAAGGTCTTCCTTCCCCCCCCCCGTCTCTCATCCATGGAATTGCCTTCCAGGCCCCCCCATCTCTTATCCATGGAATTGCCTTCCCCCCCCCCGTCTCTCATCCATGGAATTGCCTTCCAGGCCCCCCCATCTCTTATCCATGGAATTGCCTTCCCCCCCCCCGTCTCTCATCCATGGAATTGCCTTCCAGGCCCCCCCATCTCTTATCCATGGAATTGCCTTCCCCCCCCCCGTCTCTCATCCATGGAATTGCCTTATCTGTCCTCTTGTGTTGGGCCGGTTCTGGGAAGTCTTTGTTCAGCGTGTGCTGATGGTTTTCCTGGAAGGGCCGATGTCTGAGCCGCCCTCCATGACGTCACTGCGGATTGCATCATGGCGTTCAGTTTGTGTCGCAGGAAGTGTCACCCCGCGGTGTCTGAGCAGATGCTGGTCCTCACTCGTCACATGGTATACCCGACTTCTATCTCTGTCCTCGGCTACGCGCTGCCTAGTCGGTGATGGAAGTTTGACTTTCTGCACTCCTGCCATGTATGGGGGTGTTATAGGTACACCTCGTCCTGGGGATGCTGGTTGTGAGCAGGGGATGGGATGTATTTGGAATGCAGTAAGTGCTGAAAGATGAAATGTGAAGGTGGGGGGTTAGTGTATTACCTCTAAGCCGGTCTGTGTGGTGTCCCCGGCAGGGATATCGGACTACAGCCAGGCACTGACTTTCTTGGCAGGAAATGGAGCTGTATGGTAGTACGGCTGCTGACTTGTCTCCTCCAGTAGCTATGACGGTAGATGGTGCTTTACAAACAAGTGTTTTATTGATTACTTGTCCTGGTGGCCGCGGTGACGTTATTGATCAGTTATTGATTGCTGTGCATTTCTTTACACCTGTATGGGGTTCATGGCATGTCCTGGGAGTCTCTACACGTTCATTCACTTCATTGTTTTACCCATAATGCAGCTGTGCTCCAACTACAAATCCCATTCATTCCTGTAACTGTCAGTTGTTCCACAGCAGCTGGAGGTCCAGCATTGCCCACCCCTGGTCTGAGACACATACACCAGGAAGGTTCACTTCCGCTGAATGTTTGCTTCATTCTCTGCTTATCCCTTCTCGTCCTGTCAGTCCTCCTGTATAGCAGACTTGTGGTGATGGCCTCACATTCTCCATTTTGTCCAGTCTGGATGTGTTGCGCCCCCTGTCTGTGGCAGTCTTTAGTCTGACATGGTGGTTTGTATTTCAGATTTGGAGGAGCACCCAGGTTTGGAGGCAACAGAAATGGATCATCTGGGAAATATGGAAACCCGGGAGAGCGGCTTGTCAAGAAGAAATGGAACTTGGACATGTTACCAAAGTTTGAGAAGAACTTCTTTCAAGAGCTCCCTGATGCAGCCCGGCGCACACCGGTAAGATTACTTCATGTCCCAAATCCCTGTGCCAGCGCACTGCCAACCAGACTCCCCCGACGTGTCCTGGTCCAAGGTGGGCATAGAGGAGTCTGCATGGTGTGTTGGCAGGGATGGTGGTTGCTCACACTTCAGCCATGTCTGTGGATTCTAATGGATTTCTCTTGTCTTTCTGCAGCAAGAAATAGAGCAGTACAGAAGGAGCAAAGAAATCACCGTCAGAGGCTTCAACTGCCCCAAGCCCATGTTTCAGTTCCACGAAGCAAGCTTCCCTGGTAAGGATATCCACCATCTTCTATACAGCCGGCTCTTCCCTACTCGTCTTATGTGACTAACTCTGCATTATTCTCCTCCAGATAACCTCATGGGAGTGATCAGGCACCAGAATTTCACCGAGCCCACACCCATCCAGAGCCAGGGCTGGCCAGTTGCCTTGAGCGGACTGGACATGGTTGGTGTCGCTATGACTGGATCTGGAAAAACACTTTCTGTAAGTTTCTGACCCGATACTTTGTGCAGTCGTGTCACTTTAACATGATTGATTGCTCCTCAGTTTTTGGGG
>NW_017307584.1:104877-105887 GCF_000935625.1 Nanorana parkeri | reverse complement strand
ATTTTTGTTTCTCGCTTGGTGTGGGGGGGGGGGGGGGGGGGCGTTGTGTGTCTGTGCTTAGCTACTAGTGCCATCAGTACCTTGCTAATAGTGTACAAATGGAGTGTACAGCTAGCCTAGCATTGCGCAATAGTCGGTCACATGTTGGCGGGCAAGGGAATGAAGTGTCATGTAAGATTCTTCAGAGATGATAGAAGTCTGCGTTGTCTTTCAGTACCTACTTCCTGGAATTGTCCACATCAATCACCAACCATTCCTACAGAGAGGAGACGGGCCAATTGTAAGTATTTACCTCAGTCTGTCATCAATGGTTTCTGCTATTGTAGGGGAGTTCATAATCTAACACATAGCAGGGTGGTGAATGTTCCATGAGTGCTGCTGTATGTAGGACCAGCTGGGAATCCCTGAACTTGTTTCGGCCATTTATGTAATGGGTACTTCCATCGTCATATACTGCAATACACATCATTGACTTGGAGGCACTGATCTACATGTTACCCATTCTATGACAGAGAATCTCTGGCTTTCCACCTGTGGGAACTACAAATCCATGATGCATTGCAAGATTCCCACAGCCAATCATCTCTCCCAGAGATGCATCGTGGGATTTGTAGTTTCACCACAGCTGTAGTTTGGCTACCCCTGATGTAGATGGTTGCAGCTTATTGTGTAATTACTCCAAAATTGACTCCATCACAATAACTAGGTTTACATTGTAGTTCAGGAGTGGGGGAATATTGATCGGCTTCACCATTTATCTAGCATTGTAAAGCGAGTCTTTGTAATTGTGCAGAACGTCTATTCATTGTGACTCGTTCTCCGCAGCTCCTGGTGCTGGCACCTACCCGAGAACTGGCACAACAAGTGCAGCAAGTAGCAGCCGAGTATGGCAGAGCCTGCCGCTTAAGATCTACCTGTATTTATGGAGGAGCCCCCAAAGGACCACAGCTTCGTGACCTAGAAAGAGGTGAGTCGGGGTTCTCTGTGATTGGGGGGGGGGGGGGGGGGCT
>NW_017307584.1:97494-104815 GCF_000935625.1 Nanorana parkeri | reverse complement strand
TGATTGGGGGGGCGGGGGGGGGGGCTCACTGAACACCTTGTTGCCATATAGTACTAACCATTTGCTCTCTAATAGGTGTTGAAATTTGCATTGCCACACCTGGGCGACTTATTGACTTCCTGGAAGCTGGAAAGACCAACCTGGACAGATGCACATACTTGGTACTTGATGAAGCAGACAGAATGCTTGATATGGGTTTTGAGCCCCAGATCAGGAAGATTGTGGATCAGATCAGGGTGAGTATTGAACCTCTGTCACTGTGATGGTTGTCACATGGTTGGCTGTTCCCTAATCAATGACTTCTCCTTCAGCCTGACAGACAGACCCTGATGTGGAGCGCTACCTGGCCTAAAGAAGTCCGACAGCTTGCAGAAGATTTCCTGAAAGACTATGTACACATTAACATCGGTGCCCTGGAGCTGAGTGCCAACCACAACATCCTGCAGATAGTCGATGTTTGCAATGATGGAGAAAAGGATGACAAGTATGTACCACGTATCAATCTATCACATTTGCTGTATAAGTCTATACTGTAGTTTCACATGGGTGGGGGGGGGCTGGTACCCCATGCGTGGTCTGGTGTCCGAGTCATGCTCATTTTATATTGCAATCTGCAGGCTTGTCCGTCTGATGGAGGAGATCATGAGCGAGAAGGAAAACAAGACCATTGTGTTTGTGGAGACAAAGAGGCGCTGTGATGACCTCACGCGGAAATTACGCAGAGATGGGTGAGTGCAGTTCATGTATATAAGGTGGAATTGCTATTGGCTTGTAGAATGGTGATTGGGGTTGTGCAGAAGGTCTGACTGTCATTTTGTCTTATTGCAGGTGGCCCGCAATGGGGATTCATGGTGACAAAAGCCAGCAGGAGAGAGACTGGGTGTTAAATGGTATGTATGCTCATAGGCAGGTTTGTCTTTTTCCTATTACTCAGCCCTGTTAGATTTGAGGCACGAGCCACATATTTTGGCACATAGCTCATTAGGATAATGTAAATGTGTATTCCTCCAGGCCTACTAGGTGTAAATACTGGCTATACCTAGCAATGTGGGCTCAGTGCCCCAGACATTCCCTGTACCTGTGCAGTGCACCTCTTGCCTTCATCTCCAGGGGCCTTGTGGAAGCTTGGCTTGCTGGAATGAACCTTAACCCTTATGTAAAGGCAAAATAATCATATTGTACATCTGTGCCCCCGTATATAATGGGCGTCTACCGGACTACATAAGCACATGGTGGCAAGCCTGCCTACTGATGGATTGCTCTCGGCCACTTCACCTTTCCCACCTTGTACATGGGAAGTTATTGGCTCGTAGGACATTTTTCTCCCAGCTTGGTGTCAGACGTGCAAAGCTTTGAGGTCAGAAGGGAGCAGATGACACGTGTTTGAGGTCATTGGATGAGCCTATCGTGTGGCAGATACTAACAATCACCCTTTGATTTTCAGAGTTCAAGCATGGCAAGTCACCAATCCTCATTGCCACAGATGTGGCGTCCCGTGGTCTAGGTCAGTACGAATGTCACACGAGGTGTCTGCGTTTCGCAGTATCCATCAACGTGTGTTTTATCTTTTTGTTTTTTTTATTTTAAAGAAAGTTTGTTGCTTTCTTTAACCTCTGCAATTTTCTTAGTTTTTTTTTCACAAAGGTGCGGTCTTTGAGGCCTGGCCTAGGCATGACATTTGGAGGACTCGAGGGGGACGGAGGACTAGTGGAAAAATCGGCTGGTCTGCCAGTCGGGTAGAGAGGTGGAAAGCTGAGTTTCGTGTGCCAGTAGTCTTCAAAAGGCAAAGACTTGATTTGACTCCACTCTCAAACGAGAAGTGCCTATTCAGCCCTTGCCACGGTGCTCCCGTACTTTGCATGCTGCTCACTGTACAACACTGTTACTCTAATGCACATGAGGAGAGTTTCAGTGAGGACCTGTCTCGGGAGAGTGGCTATTTCTTAAGCCTTTTGTAGTGAATGATTGGTGGGTGAGTACTGGCACATGACTATTAGAGTGGGCAGGCAGAGCAGCACTCCTCGCCTCTGCAAAATATCTTTCACGATCCTCCCTCACCTGTACCGAAGTCGTCATGTCGAGACCAGCCCGAGGGGGACACGTTGGCTTCTTGGAACCTCTTGCCTAGACAAAGACCATGTTTCATGTAATAGCCTGCCGACAACCGGTGAGTTCCCCGTGCTTAGAGATGGGGAGACGGTGGTTGTAAAGGGTCTTGGCAAGACAAAAAAAAAATGCAGTGGGTCGCCAGTGTGAGCTTCTAATGAGTGTGTGAGGACCGCAGGCAATTCTCAAGACGGTCCTCGACTGGTGCACATGAGGAGGCTGGAGCCTTACTGCGGAGAAGCTAAGATGTCATAGAGTAGGGAGACGGTGGGGACTGCGTCCCGGTAAGCTGTTTGGGTGCAGACTGGTTGTAAACTACTGTTATCTGTGGTGCTTCTAACTCCTCTTCTTTCAGGCCTTGCCTCATGATTGGGCTCCCTGTCTAACTTGTGTTTCTGGTCTGGTTGTGGTGGTGTGCAAATCTTGCTTGCCTCTACTGTTTGCCACGCTACAACACTTTACAGATGTGGAAGATGTCAAATTTGTCATAAACTACGACTATCCAAACTCCTCCGAGGATTACATCCACCGCATTGGCCGAACCGCCCGTAGCACCAAAACCGGCACGGCCTACACGTTCTTCACACCCAACAATGCCAAACAGGTCAATGACTTGATCTCCGTGCTGAGGGAAGCCAACCAGACAATCAACCCCAAACTTCTCCAGATGGTGGAGGACAGAGGAGGTAAGATGAAGCTCGCTTTGTAATGCTATAGCCAATATGGAAAGTCTTGTGATGGTGACCTGCTATTTAAAGCCTTGGCATTGTACACTATTTGGGTCAGTGTAATTGCAGGTTTGTACAGAAGGGAATGAAATGCGTCAGGATTCACTTATTTGATCTCTATGGATCTTTAGGATTCAGTACCAGCTTGATGTATTGTAGTGCTGAGTCTTCACCACCAGAGGGCAGATGGGTTAGGCCAGAATGCCCAGTGTTGGGTGTTGCCAGCTTCCTGCATGACTTGACGCTGGTATTTAAAGGGCATCCTGATCACTGGCTGCTGCTGATCATGTGACCAGCTCCTCATTTATATAACAGGTGACTGTGCATTGCGTGCTAAAATGATGCAATGGAGATGAGAAGTAAAAACCCAGGTACGCATGCCGGCACAGAATAGGGCCCACCTCTGTGCTACCACATAGATTCATGTGACAGCTGGATGGGGATTGAGGACAGACTGATGAAAGGTGCTCAGGATAAGTCTCTGTACAGAATAAAGATGGTGGCTCTGTGCAGCTTTTAGAAGTAGGAAGTCAATGGTATGACTGCAAGTGAAACTCTTCCCTGGTCTCTGGCTTGCAGTTGACCGCTCTGCATTTGTTTCACATGTGACTGTAAAACCTGTATCTTGCTCACAGGGCGTTTCAGAGGCCGCGGAGGAATGAACGACCGTCGTGACAGGTTCTCTTCAGGCAAGCGGGGCGGGTGGGACCGGGAAAACAGAGGGTTTGGTGCTAAGAGAGACTTTGGAAACAAGCCCCAGAATGGCTTTGGGGCTCAGCAGTACGGCAACGGCAACTCCTACGGCTACGGTGTCCAGGCCAACCAAGGAGGCTACCGGGGAGGGCCACAGCAGAACGGCTCCTACCAGAACTACAATGCCGGACAGCAGTACGCCGCCGCAGCCTTGCAGAACGGGATGACACAACAGGCATACACATACCCAGTCGCCGCAGCCGCCACAACAGCTCCTGCCCTCATAGGTTATCCTATGCCAGCGGCCTACACACAATAAAAAACAACGCACAGTTTAGTGTCTTTAATTTTATTTTTTCCCATATTTGCTCTTTATATTGTGTTTTCAAGGAACAGGATAGCTATTTAAGTCTCTACAGGAGAGAGTTAATGTCCGCTGCACGCCAGCGACTGTAGGGCACTTTTTCACTATTTAAGTTGACTGTTTTTTCTCGACATTCCGGAAGATGTTTTTAGTTTTTTTTTTTTTTTGTACTAGAAAATGCAGCCAGTGTTTCAAAGTCTATTGTACAGTGATTTTCCAGTACTGTAATGGGGGCAGTGCATGACCTTCAATAAAGATCATTTAACTCGAATCTCTCACTTTGTCTTCCTTTGTGGGGGGGATTGGATGATACGCACACTGGTTTGGGGGGGATTGGATGATACGCACACTGGTTTGGGGGGATGGATGATACGCACACTGGTTTGGGGGGATGGATGATACGCACACTGGTTTGGGGGGATGGATGATACGCACACTGGTTTGGGGGGATGGATGATACGCACACTGGTTTGGGGGGATGGATGATACGCACACTGGTTTGGGGGGATGGATGATACGCACACTGGTTTGGGGGGATGGATGATACGCACACTGGTTTGGGGGGATGGATGATACGCACACTGGTTTGGGGGGATGGATGATACGCACACTGGTTTGGGGGGATGGATGATACGCACACTGGTTTGGGGGGATGGATGATACGCACACTGGTTTGGGGGGATGGATGATACGCACACTGGTTTGGGGGGATGGATGATACGCACACTGGTTTGGGGGGATGGATGATACGCACACTGGTTTGGGGGGATGGATGATACGCACACTGGTTTGGGGGGATGGATGATACGCACACTGGTTTGGGGGGATGGATGATACGCACACTGGTTTGGGGGGATGGATGATACGCACACTGGTTTGGGGGGATGGATGATACGCACACTGGTTTGGGGGGATGGATGATACGCACACTGGTTTGGGGGGGATTGGATGATACGCACACAATGGTACTAACTACATCCAAAGCTACAAGTACTCCGGCTGTACAATTTGCTGCAATACTAATGTCACATGTTCCTGAGCTGATGGTGACCTACAGAGGCTGCGCGTGTCTCGGCTCCTCCTACATTCAGGATATATATCCGGAGCCAACTATCTCCAATGTGGTACTGCTGGGCTGGGTACTAGCATGTTACACTGATGTCCGTGCTCTCGGCTCATGGGTTCCCGGTTATGTTTTGGACCCAACAGTTGAATTGCAGCAACACATAAAAGGTCAGCAATGCCGCTCGGGTACCAAGCTTCAAAACTAACCCGCTGCCCATACACCTTCCAACCATCGCACGACTTTCATCCTGGGATGGTTGTAAGGTACAATCTGCCCTTGGACAGGCAGATCGTACTGGCGATCATCGCAATCCCTCCCTGCTGAGGGGCGGGGCTTCCGATGACCAATGCTGCGCGGACAGTGTGCGCTTACGCAGGACGGCACGTGCGGAATTTGTCTTACCAGAACGCCACAAACCCGCAGAAAATCGTAAGAGTTTCCAACGTGCTCGTAAGACGAGACGTGCGACCGTACAGTAGACGCGCTCGCACGCCTTCCACACACCTGCCGATGAATTGTACGATAGCGGGATTTCCCGCAATGATCGGCAGGCGCGTGGCCAACCTCCAAGAGCTTAAATGATGGAACAGATGTGTAGGTGGTTCTGAAATCACTTATTTTTATAGAAAGGTCCCGGACCTGTAATTGTGCAAATATAGGCCGGTTGTCTACTGGGTCCGATGTGATCGCAGAGTCCCGTTATCTGTATGATAAGAGGGGTAGAGGTATTGGGCTATTCTGAGTATAGCGGGCAGGAAGCTCGGGTCACAATTCTATTTGAAGGCTAAATGGATACCGGTGGCAGTGTAATGGAACAAAGGAGAACTATGAGGAGGGGGAGGGGCTTGTCACTCACCTCATAGTTCTAGCCGACCTGTGACAATGAGACTGTCACAGGTCGGCTCAGTAGATCGGGAGGTGAGAGAACACATACCGGCGTTCGCTCACCTCTCGATCCTGTCACTGCTCTCTGCCGTGACAGGGGGAGGGGCTGGATTCCCCCCTCCCCGCTCCGATCCTCCAGCGCTGACTGGCGGAACGGACGGGGGAGGGGGCGGGTACAGCTGCCTCTAGATAGGAGGAGCCAGCTGTCACTCACGCAGCTGGGCGGATCTCGACATCGATGTGGGGATCCGCTGCGGCGTCTCAGAATACCGCGAGCTGTAGCTCCCTATATACTGAGGTTAGGGTGACGGGAGGACGCTAGTTTGTGTCCTCCCGTTACCCCAAGGAGAACTATGGGGGTAAGCCCTGACATCGTAGTTCTCCTTTTAAAATGAGGGGGCAGCTTGGGCATTGCTCGGGTGAAAGGTGACGGAAGTGGTGGTGATGGGATTTGTAGCGCTGTCATGCAGGTTCACGAGTTCTAAATGTTACTCGTTAGTCCTGTCATGCTCCTTCTAGGGCAGACACCAGGAGGAGGTCATGACCTCCTGTACACAAGTGATCAGACATTGAGGTGAAATGACCCCAAACAATGCAATAGTAATGCCTCCAGCTTAGAGGAAGTGTCCGAAGATGGCGGCAGGCATGGAACTTCCTGATGCCGGAGAGTCTTAACAGTATCTGAGGATTGTTTGTTCGGGTTCTGTGGTTCCTCCTACCAGCCACTGGTGGACCAGAACTAGAACCAGGTGCCCAGATGTTGGCGGCTTTGATATTGCAGGGGAGCAGTGTTGGGGTCTTTGCAGGGTTGTGGGAGTATTTCAGCCAGTCGGGGGTAGGCAACCTTGGCACACCCGCTTTTCTGGAGCTACTAGTCCCAAGAAGCAATGACTTGACAAGGCATGCTGGGATTTGTAGTTTCACCACAGCTGGAGTGCTGAGGTTGCCTAACCCTGGGTTTAAAGTCTACCTATACCAGTAGTCCAGTCCATGGAGCGAGGCTCCCGGCTAACTTCCACAGGGGCGATGGCGCATTGGCCTAAGCCGTCAGTCGCCAGGTCTGATCGGTGTTGGTGAGTGACAGTCCGTTACACGCGTATGTGTACAATGTGATGGCGCAGGATTACTATGGTAGGTACCCCTGACGTTACATAAGTGCAGAGTGGTGTTTGCTTCTGTTCCCAAGTCAGCTTTACTTTGTATGGCTGCTCCCTCCAGCTACCAGGACTGAAGACAATGCCTAATGTCTGGAGCAATAGAACCCCCCCTCCCCCTCTAGTGACAGTCTGCACCTTTTGTGTCTGGAGCAGCGGGCCCCCACCTTTTGTCTGGGTGAAGGTCTGGTGCAGCGGGCCCCTGCCTTTGTCTGGGTGAAGGTCTGGTGCAGCGGGCCCCCACCTTTGTCTGGGTGAAGGTCAGGTGCAGCGGGCCCCCACCTTTTGTCTGGGTGAAGGTCTGGTGCAGCGGGCCCCCACCTTT